>NW_013952621.1:314677-316304 GCF_001266775.1 Austrofundulus limnaeus
TAAAGCTAGCTCCATTTTCCCTCAGGGATAATTTGATTTTATTTTATTTTTTTATTTTATTTTATTTTGTAACTTTAAAGTTGTTAATTTGCCTTCATAAGGAGGTACTGGATTCATGCAGGAAGCGAGCTTGTTCAGAACTCTTTTCAATCAACAAGTGACCAGAGGCAAACCTGATTCCAGCTTGGAGCTGAACCCAGCCACTTCGAGAAGTCCAGTTGTACCCACAAGGGACCACTCTGAAACCAGCGACGCCGCTGGCACTGCTAGATTAAGCTCCGGTACCCAGGGACAAYGATAAGACATCTGACTGGTAGGACAGACGTAATATACTCTGTTATCCGGTGGCGTGCTCAGCTGATGTGGTGGTGGTGAAGGCTCTGGATCATTGAGTTGAATTGARGAAGGTTTGGCGAGATTAATTCAGGCATAATCCACATTCCCCTTTATTGATGAATTAACAACTTCCTTTTATTAACCTTCAAGTTTCTTATAATCTTTGTGAGCGTAGAGTAGATAAGTGACTCAGTTGAAGGATACTAGTTTATTATGGACCGACATTAATGTTTATTAATTAAACCTCAAGGCTTTGATGATAATTGTTCTTCTGTCTGCCCAAATAACCTGTTGTATTGTGACCTCTGAATCATTTAATATAGGTTATATTATGAAATTCCGTTTGTCTGTGCATCATTTCTGGGTTATGTCTTGAAAATGATAGAATTCACTACTCAGTAATGAAGACTGATTTAAAATCAATGAATTATTTCCTGAAATAAACAGGTGGTGCCCCTTTGTTATGCTAATAATTACGAGGTATTTATGATATAACATTGTCCATAACGTCGACAACAGCATATCCCTACACATGAAATGTACAGTTTGTGATGTTTAAATGACATACATCCAGCCCCTTGGCCACTTAGATAATTTAAAAAATTTATGCAGAGTAAAAGAATAAAATAAAAACTCGGTGGACTGATTTGGCATGAGACGCAGCTGACAGGAGTCATAAAACCGAACAGGGGGACGTTAGATGCCCCGACGCCCCTTTAGATAAATGTGTTGAATGAGTGAAGGAAAATATGAGCACCAAGCAACAACCCTAGGTTCTCCCCTGAGAACCAGACCAAAAATGTAATGTGCAACCCTGCTTATAAGGCTGAGTCATCTGTTTACTGAAATTCGGCACAACATATAGGCCATTGTCAGTGTGTTGGGTGACAATATTTTTTTATAATAAACTCTAAAAGCTGACACAAATATATTATCAAACATTTTAATGGCACATTTGGCCTAACCATTAAAATATAGATTAAATAAAAAATATAAACAAATAAAATACGTTTAAAACATACTGCATTTTTTTAAACATTTTTTCACAAAAAAATGTCAATATATCACCTTGATTGCAGCATTGCAATATATTGTGATATTTCATATTACAACCTCTGTTTCGTGATGTGTTTCGTATCACCAAATTCTTGCCTATACACAGTCTTATTTTTGCATATAATTGGATGAAATTTGGTGTGGTGGTAACCACCCGCGTAATTTACACGGGGGATGGGGGGGTTATAACCCCCCCAATAATTTGATCCAGTCAATATAACCCCCCAATAAAATT
>NW_013952621.1:317545-325141 GCF_001266775.1 Austrofundulus limnaeus
TTTTGTCAGATTTGGTGAGCTAAAATTCTGATTTTTTTTTTCAATTGTAAGCTGTTATTCATTATCCTTCACTTAAACTACTAACCAAAAAATTAAGTCACGTATAATTATTGGGAAAAAAATTATTTGATTCACAACAATTCAATCAAAACCCAGACAAGATAGAGAACTATAGTACATGTCTTATATTAGTATGATTTCAAGTTACTTGTAAACTGGGGAGCTGTCTATGGAAAATTCAGCTATTCGGCTTGGACTAAACCCCTGAAWGTTTCAAGACCCTAAAAACACTCCAAGTGGTGCCTCTACTTTATGATTTAATTTGTTTGGGGAGGGATATGTTAAATATGAACCAAGAAAACACAAGACAACACACCCGACATCTGTCTGCACACCTGTAAAAATGGAGAAAACAAAAGCACAGCAAAAAAATAACATGCTCCGAATGGGATTTCTCCCATTGACAAGGATTTCTTCAGGAGAATTTTTGTTCGGGCCAATCAGAGAATAGAAGGTGGAGTTTTGAACAATAACGTCAATTTTCTGTGCAGTGTCTGCTTATAATTTATTTCACCTGAGCCAATCAACAAACTGAAGGTGGAGTTTTGAACAATGTCGATTTTATGTGCAGTGTCTGCTGGTTAGTTTAGCAATAGCAGTGGAGGAAGTGAATGAAGTCAGTCCGTGTTGATAAGGCTTCCAAATTAAATTTAATTTGTCTGACAAAGCCTGCAGCTCTCTTTTACAGTCGTATCGTTCGGCTCGGTACTTCTCTCCTCTCAGGTTGTTTACAGCGCACGCAGTTTCCGGTTAGCTTCTTAGCTTATCCTCCTTCACAGTGGAGCTGACATACACATATGTCACGGCCAACTGATCCAATCGTTTTAAACTTCAGCAGCGGCCACACCTCCAGCAAGAATCGTTTCTCTATAGCCGAGAGTCCAGACCCTCGTACGAAGCAAAGCGAAGGACAAGGGTCTGGTTTTAATCAGGCTAGAATCCATTGGGACTTGATAAAGCACTACATAGTTCAGGCCATTTACATGTAAAATTGACCATAACTTTGACTTTTTTAGCCACACTGAGCTGAAATTTGGTATGACGGTGGCCAAAACCAATCCCCAAAGTCTTTGGTAAAAAAAAAAAGGCTGCACCAAGAGACAAATCCTTTCATAGTTACTCCAGGAACTATCCTAGTTTTTAAACTGACAATTTATTGACTTTCTTGTCACTAAAAATACTTGAATATTAAGAACCGTAAAAACACAGGTAAATAAAATCAACAKAATTATTGTAAAAAAAAAATCACACTTCACCCATATAAACAATTTAGAAATTTTAACACGTAACTTTTTTGTTTAGTTTTATTATTTGATTACTATTGTCTGAAATTAATGTTATTTTTTGCAAATAGGGGCAGATATACGATTTTTTTCTTCCTCTGCTACATTTCATTTTATTTGATTTGTATTGTTTTGTTGTATGTAAATGTGTTTTGTTTTTGTTTTTTAATTAAATTAATAAAGTTAAATAAATAAATAAATTTTTTTAGCAATGTCAAAGTCTGTGTGTGCTCTCGCAGTGGCTGATCAAATTTAGTCACAACACTGGTCCTCATTTTGACCAAAACTCATGCTCCTGTTTGCTTTCTGTTTTACCCCAGCAGCCAAGGTCACTGTTAAAATGTCTCATCGGACTTGTCTCTTTCCCTTGTCCTTTCTTTGCTCCTTTCTTCTCCTCCATTCCACTTATCTGCTCATGTCCAAATAACAATATCCACGCGCGTGGGCCACAATGTTGACTTATTCAGCAAAAATGCTTTTCCAATGTCTCTATTACTGCTGTCAGCTTCACATCAGCTACAGCTGTCTAGTCTGTCAGAGGTTTCTTTACCCTGGGACACATGACCGCATAGGCAGAGCAATCTTATGTAGGCATCATGTCAGTTCACTTCAGTCTTGGCAGAACTACCTGCTTGTGAGGATTTGAGTTTTCTGTTATTTTACATTCTGATTCATATTTCCTATATGTCTGTTACCTGCTCCTCTGTATTCCTTCCCAGCTCCTCCCACTCCATCTTGTCGACCTCACAGGTGTTTCTGTTTGTTAGTGTCTCTATATATTGTGTCTTTGTGTAAGTAAGTTAGTTTTGCGTTAGGCTGGCTTCCTGTCGTATATCTCTTCGTGTCAAGTAAGTCTGCTGCCAACTCAGTCATTTCCTTGTAAATAAATCACTTTTGTTTTGAGCTCCTAGTGCCTGCCTGCTTCTGCGTCCAAACTTTTTGAAAACTGTGACTCTGCTTTCGTCAGTCTAGACAAAGTTAAGCTGTGTTTCTACAAACTGATATCATTCACAGAGATATCTTTTCATACCTGTAATACAAAACCCCATTTTAAGAAATCGGAACTATCCCTTTAACTTCCTTTTATGTTGGTGTATGGTCTGCAGTGCTGATAACAGTAACTCTATCAGTAAGCATACCTTTTAAGGCTAAGCAAAGACCTTTCACCTTTTTTTCATCCAACATGTAGCAAAATGCCATAGAAACAAAAGACAAAGTGGAGATAAACATGAACAAAAAGCTGTACTATCAAGGATATTTCGTATATAAACAAGGAACCTTAAAATTGACAGCTTAGAAATTTATTTAAGACGGTAGTGGGACACGTGTAACAACACTACACAGAGACATGTTCTTCACAAACATGCATGTTTTCATAACACTAGTATACATTCTGACTCCGAGCGGGTTTCTCTGTGGCACTGTGGTCTTGACTAAACAATACACTGATAATCGACGCTTTAGTTTAGTTTGATATTTCATTTGATATTTCAGCCTCAACACCATGGCTGATTTGGAAATTAAATGTCTGATTTGAGGGTTGCATGTTCATCTTCCACCGAAAACTCTAATGCAGACTGTCTTACAGTCTGAACATGGCAAATCTGATTTTTTTTTTATATCTGGCCCAGGCCTTTTCAGCATGTAGTACTAAATCAGACACATAACTTATATTTTTTAAACTGACCTCAGTCTAAATGGTCATGCTGTCTCAGTGAGGTACAGCCAAGTATTTAGAGAAGACCAACCTCATGTTATTTAAATCTTGTACCTCCACATGCGCATCCTGTTGCTTTGTTTTTTTTTTCTTTGAATTTTCCACATCTTGGATGACTGAGAATCCCCAAGTATATATGATAGTAACATCGGCCCTGAACCGTATCAATACTAAAGTTACTGGATCGATACTTTAGTTAGTTTCACTTTAAGCATGCTGCTCCTGTTCCAAAAATACATGCTGCGCCGGGGTAGCCAGCCAGAGACAGGTTCAAATGTAAACAATGAATGAAACGAACAGGTCAGATAATTATTTAATCAGCTCTGAATATACAACAATTTCTGAATCAACATTCTAACATGTAACATCCATATTTATTTCTGTAAACAGCGTGCTGAAATTGAGATTATGTTTTCTTCTGAGCAGAAGAGTTCGTACTGGAGTCTGATGGAGGTGTGAACCACTGATTTATATTACTGGATTGGACATCGCTAGTGACACGCCGTCATAGGAGCCATTGCTTTGCATTGAGTCATGTCAACAAAACGGTAGAGTTTCAATGTGGAATGTGCGTCAATCTGTCACAAAAATATTCACAGCACCCTCATTTCTCATCAGATTTCTATAAAATATGGCTTCAATTAAAGCTGAGAAAATTGAAGATGTTGTGATATGTAAAAAAAAATCTGTATTTGCTCAAGAGATAAATCTATAAGCAGTCTGGGAACTTTTCATTATAGGTTTTAGCTAACGTATTTGCAGCAGAAACCCCTTTCCGTCACATAAAACTAAGAGTCATGTGTGTCATATAGATATAATTCTAATTTTGCATTTGTTTCCTGGTTYTTCATTTGTGCTGAAGTGACTAAAGACAAATTCCTCCAGCTGGTCATAAAATAAATGCGGTCGGCCCCTCCACCACTTAGTTTATGAAATGTACGATGGAGGAAAAAACTTACGGAGTTTTTTACTCTGATATATAATCACAAACTACAGGATATATCATAAATTGACTGGACAGAACCAGTAATATCTACACAGTTCAGCCTAATAGTGGTAAAGATAGTTTTACTGTTGTCAATTATATTTACCTCTCACAATGTTATCCGAACACAATGACAATACTAATAAAAAATATAATAATTTGCTGAAACAGCAAATTTGTTTTTTGTTTTTTTTTGTTGTTGGTTAACCCGACATAAGGTTGTCAAAATCAAGCTAGCATTACTGACCTACTTTCCGCATCTCTGACATTTTTTTAAATAAAAATATTTTAATGACCTGTAAAATGTGACAACCTTGATCTTGTGATCTTGTTGTTGTAGTGTTGACAATTTATGGCAAAATCTTACATCCCTTTTTGATATTCCTTGCATGACTGCCTGCTGCACCCCCTTTTTACCACCGTTCATGGATGTTCCCGAGTCAAAACTCAAWGCAGAGCAATGGCACCTGTGCGGTGCACGATAAGTCACGTGATGTCCAATCCAGTAATATAGATCARTGGTGAACTATAAGTCCAGAGGAACCTAGCGGGTTTAAAACCAAGGCTCCTCACTGAGTTCACTTTATCCTTGAATTGATCAATTCAACAAGTCAACCTCACAAAATATTGCTTAAAATACTACATGCATCTAACAAATGGACAAAATCGTTTGTGCCCAAACAGCTGATAAATTGTATTTTTCAGAACGAACCTCTATCAAAGCTTTGTTTGTTTGTATTCGATTGCTGGCCATTTAAACTGAATGCAACCCAGCGGACCAATCTAGGAAGCACATTTTATGTGAGCACAGTAACTTTCGTCATCAAGTCCAAATCACTCCCATGCTGCATGCTGCAAATCGAATACAATCATCTGCTCAGACTGTTATCAGCACAAGGTCAGTGAGGGGGTGAAAACATAGCCTACCGTTTGACCCGTGCTCAGCTGAAAAACTAAYGCATTCATTTTACCTGTTGGGTGTTTAACCGAAGAAAGAAAGAAAAAAAAAGAAAAAAAACTGGCACGGTTTAACATGACTGGTTATTTGACTTATTCCTAATGCAATCTGTGTGCTGTACACAGCCAAAGCACAGATTTACTGCGTTAAGCTCCTAATCACCAACAAATAAGAGGACAGAGGTGATTCAAATGCGGGGCACGATTACAGTTCAGGTGTTTATGAGACTGTATGCACTGCAACAAAGAGGCCTGCTTGTTTCTTTGTGTAAAAAACTAAAGACGTGCTGTGAGGCAGAACAACAGCTGAGAGAGAAATGTACAAGCCCCGCACAAATGATTGCCTGTGTGTTTATTATTCTGTGCTACTTAGAGACTTAGTAACTCATTTAGTCCATTTGATTTTTTTACTCATGAAGTTTTGTTTGTTGAGAGTCCAGTGATACAAAAGGGCAGGGGTAATTTACTGTTTTTTACAGTATGTACTGTATGTTTTATACATGTTTTATGTATGTCACTTTTTTCCACTGATTCAAAAAAGTTATCAGAGTACGTCTTGACAGCTATCACATTGTTTTCTGTTCATGCTCATGAGAAACCCATAGAAATTCATCTTATTGGGTTAAACGTCAACTTTTGACCCTTTCCCCCAATTGAAAATACGAGCTAAATGTTTAAGCTACATGTCATGTTGTACATAGTTAACTGTACCATACAATACGTATGCACTGACACAACACTATTACTATTCACTCATCCCACGTTTTGTCTCAGTCATTGTSTCCATGGGCAAGACCTTTGGTGGTGGTCAACGCTGGTGCAAGCCAGCCCCACCTCTGTCAGTRGAYCCCAASGCAGCTGTGGCTRCAATGTAGCTTACCACCATCARTGTGTGAATAAATATTGCACRTAAAGAGTCTTTGAGTGATYAGGAAAGTGCTATATAATACATCATTAATATTGGTTTACTCTCAAATCTTCCTAGATTGCCCTCTCTTCTGAAAAAGTGGTAGCTTCTACAGTAATGTGACTGACTGACACCTTAGAGGACCACCCAGCTGAGTGTTTCTTAAGTCAAGCACCATAGCTGGATTCTTTCCAATTTAAAGGGGACATATGCTAAATCCAATATGCTACATATTTTTCAGCCCGTTCAATTTTCTCTGTTTTCTATTATGTTTTCTGAACTATTATGTTAAATTATTTGCAATGGAACTTCTAAAGAAGTTCTGGACTTACCAACTACARTTTGATCATCTTCATTCTCCTCTCACTCTGGGTCACACTCAGKGTCCAAAAGTARGGCYGGATGGACAAGTCTTCCGTTTTGATCTTTTTTCTTTTTATACTTGGTATACAGTTTCTTACACAGCACTGTATTWTATGCATTTTTTCATAACAAAAATGCCAGCAATTTCATGCAGAACCTACATTTAGATAATTACAAAGTACATTAAGTCCTAAATTACTATTGGGCTTTGTGCTGGATTTTCTGGCAGTAGCTGTATTGGGACTGGTGTTGTAGTCAAGACCACCTTACTTGAGACCAAGTCAAGACGAAGATCACAGAGCAAGAATAGACCAAGACTTTTAGGGGCTGGACCAACTTGAGACRAAGACTGAGGTAGGGCGAGATCAAGTCCAAGACCTAGACCAGAAAAAAAAGAAAATGAATGCCGATGGGTGACATAGAGTATTTTGTACACAGGTAGCTAACTTAATATCCATTCATCCATTATCTATACCCGCTTCTTCCTTTCAGGGTCACGGGGGYCACTGGTGCCCATATCCAGCAGTCACAGTGCGAGGGGCGGGGTACACCCTGGACAGGTCGCAAGTCCATCACAGGGCCACATAGAAACAAACGAGACAGACAACCACTCACTCTCACTCACACCTAGAGACAATTTAGAGTTATCAATTAAACTAACAGTCATGTTTTTGGTCTGTGGGAGGAAGCCGGAGTGCCCAGAGAGATGCTCGCATGCATGGAAAGAACATGCAAATTCTACACAGAAAGGTCCCCGGGCCGGGATTTGAACTGTTGACCTTCTTGCTGAGAGGCATCAGCTGAGAGGCATCATCATCTACCAASTGAGCTGCCGTGCCAGCCTTTTAACTTAATATGTATAGCTAAATCTGACATTTTTTCTTTGTGTGAGGGCTGGGTAAAGAATTTTGCTACAGAGGAAGATTGCTATCATTAGCTAGCTAGCTTTGCTAACATCCCTTACATACAGGTCCTTCTCAAAAAAAGTTCATTATTTTCTGTAATGTACTGATAAACATTAAACTTTTGTATATTTTAGATTCATTGCACACTAACTGAAGTAGTTCAAGCATTTTGTTGTTTTAATATTGATGATTTTGGCAAAAAAGTAAAGAAAAATCAAAACTCCCTATCTAAAAAAAATTTGCATATTTCATCCAACCAAAAAAATAAAAGTGTTTTTAATACAAAAAAAGTCAACCTTCAAATAATTATGTTCAGTTATGCACTCAATGTTTGGTCAGGAATACTTTTGCAGAAATGACTGCTTCAATGCGGCGTGGCATGGAGGTGATCAGCCTGTGGCACTGCTGAGGTGTTATGG
>NW_013952621.1:327182-351178 GCF_001266775.1 Austrofundulus limnaeus
ATTTTCTGCACAGTGTCAGCTTGTAGTTTATTTTACCTGGGCCACTCAGCAAACAGAAGGCGGAGTTTTGAACGACGTCAATTTTCTGCGCAGTGTCTGCTTGTAGTTTATTTTACCTGGGCCACTCAGCAAACAGAAGGCGGAGTTTTGAACGACGTCAATTTTCTGCGCAGTGTCTGCTTGTAGTTTATTTTACCTGGGCCAATCAGCAAACAGAAGGCGGAGTTTTGAACGACGTCAATTTTCTGCGCAGTGTCTGCTTGTAGTTTATTTTACCTGGGCCAATCAGCAAACAGAAGGCGGAGTTTTGAACGACGTCAATTTTCTGCGCAGTGTCTGCTTGTAGTTTATTTTACCTGGGCCAATCAGCAAACAGAAGGCGGAGTTTTGAACAGCATCAATTTTCTGCGCAGTGTCTGCCAGTTAGTTTAGTATACGGCAGTGGAGGAAGTGAATGAAGCCAGTCCRTGTTGATAAGGCTTCCAAATTAAATTAAATTTGTCTGACTAAGCAGCAGCTCTTATTTACAGTCATCTCATTTGGCTCGGTACTTCTCTCCTCTCAGTAGGGTTGTTTACAGCACACGCGATTTCCGGTTAGCTTCTTAGCTTAGCTTCCGTCACAGCAACATAAGTCGCGGCCAATCGATCCAATCATTTTAAACTTCAGCAGAGGCCACAACTCCAGCAAGAATTGCTTCTCTATAGCCGTGAGTCCAGACCCTCGTACGAAGCAAAGTGAAAGACAAGGGTCTGGTTTTTACCAGGCTAGGTCTTGACTGGTCTTGAAATAAAATACTCTATATCTGTGACCAAGACAAAACAGAGACCATCATAAAGTGGTTTTAAGACCGGTCTCGAGTACTACACATTAGTTAGCACTTTCTAAATTTTCTTCTAAAACTTCTTTTGATATTGTTCCATTACATTTGTGGCCATTAAAGATACTGTAAAGATGTTTCTCACTGTCGCTTCTTTTTTATTGACCACCATACAGAAGGAGAAGAAAAAAGAACCAAGGAAAGGAGACCTTGCCTTGGTTATATATTCAGGACAGAGCCTCCCACTAATCCACATACACTCCAGCTCCATCCCCCATGTGTGCCCTGCCCTTAAGAAGACAAACAATAGATATCCTTCACTCTCCTCCAGATCACCTCTTTCAACACATTATCCTTCATCTGCTCATTCTTTATCTATACACTCTCACATTTGTTTATTTTCATGTAAAACCAAGACATAGGAACAAATAAAAATTGCTTTATGGGGAAAAAAAAAAAAGCAAGAGAATAAATTTTATGCAAAACGAGAAGGGCGGAAAGGCCGATGAATCACTTTGTGTTTGTGTAAAAGGGATTTTTAGCTAAGCCCAATTTAACAGTCAGTGAGTTTAAGCAAAGGTGTTCTGCACTTTCTATTCTGCAGCATAAACACTCGATATATGCTAAGCCTCATTCTCTCGGTGTGCATAATGCTGCCTGGATCTCACCGGGCTCCCGTGGACCTGCACACACGGCCCCATCCTCCTTACTCCTTCTGCCAATAGCTGCCAAGCTGAATCAATATGTCAATTCACATCGCAAATGTTGGGTCTTGACTTTGCAAGGTAATGTCTGCTTGTCTCTGCAATTTTGCTTTGTGCGTGAAAGAAACAAGAAAAAAAAAGGAAAACCAGGCTGGTCCTTGTTCTCCCATGAACAATATATGTGATAAAAGCCATAAGCATCATGAGATTTTGCTGTTTCTGATCTTAAACATGATGCATTCATGATGCTCCAAACATTTTTCCCTAAGTGGTATTTAACTCACAGATTTAGTGATTTTACACCTTTCTGTTTGGATAAGTTCCTCTTTCTTCCACAACTCTTACAACATTACAGGTTCCAGGCATTCCTTAAAAAAGATGGATAGCACCTGCCAACATTAGGTGTTAAAACTGAGAATATGTTGAGAAATTAGAGTTTTAGCTGTTTTGGTCAATGTGTGCTATTTCATGTGGTATTGAAAGATGTCACACTCAGAGTATGTGTCGTAAATTACTTTAACCTATGACCACACCAAATTTTAGCTCAATAGCTGTAAATTTGACTAAATTACAGTCAGTTTTGTACATGCTACAGTCAGTTGGCTGTGGCAGCCATCTTGAATTGAGTCGGCTTCTGAGGGTACTCATTTGTAGATAGCCATTCGGTGATTACCTTTTTTTAATTCTTTAAAGCATTTCAGGTGTTTCGAAATAGTTTATTAAACAGACGTAACGCTGGCATAGGTTCTTAGTCATCCAGGACAAATCAAATCAGCACCCCAAAAATTGGATAAATAATAAAAAAGCAGCAAGACTTCTATATTACATTTGAAGATATTTTGCTTTTTGTCTGGGGACAGGGGGACCGACCAGCACCAAAGTGAAACCAGAACAGATTTTCACGAGATTTGGTAGTTGTCATAGAAAGATTAATGGACAAATACGGAAGTTACCCCTAATTTACACTACATGTGTTACGACTCCGCTCTGACCTCCGCAGCAAATACGCACCCATTATAATCAATGAGAGTGTTTACACTGGCTGCGTACGGCTGCGCAGGGTGGTGGTGRGCRGAYGGCGATCCGGCAAAGTTAGATCCGATCCTTTTTCTGCCGGATGCCGGAGCAGCGCAAGAGTCAATTTTAAAGTTTATGTTGCACCAACAGGAAAAGAAAYAAGCACAACATTCGTATTTTCAAAATAAGACACTATTAGACGGGATAATTTGTTGTAATAATGTCAAAATCCCAGCTATATTAATGAATATATGGATATATTTCTACACAAATGTTGTCAGAATGCATCGTTCTGTTTCGTAAGCAGATGAAAACATGTAGCATGAAGCATATGTGTACACACACGATACACGTGGATTTTATTTTGAAATCAGAAGTTTCAATAAGATGACAGCAAGACAGTTTCAACATAGACATCAAAAGCCTTTATATCAATGTTTTCAGCTGTTTGGAGTTCATCTTTCACAGAATTAATTATTTTTTGCTGTGACTTCCACATTTATCACTGAATTTATCACGCAATCTCCTTCCTCCACACTCTCTGTCGGACTGGAGCAGAGCTGAGCGGAGCGGAGGCTGTATAAATTGAGACAAACAAACAGCTGCAACCTGCGCACCGCAGCGCAGTGGAGCAGAGACGTATGTAGTGTAAATCCAGGGTTAGAGAATCTTTTTCTGAAATACATACAGTAGGTTTACTTTTGTATTTTATTCACAGTTGGTATTCTTTTCATTGAGAAAAGCACTGTCGCCACTTAATATTGAAGCTTGTCCACTCCTAAATTTATATTTATAAAAAAATGTACACATAACCTCCCTGCGTCCTGAAGTCAAGAACTTTGGTTTTAGAACAGTCATCCTTATTCAGGGGGAATAGCTTGTATATTTTATTTTTAATTTAACATATAATTTCCATTTTTTAAACCACTAAAGCCTTAAAAACATGTTTGTTTTCATGTTCATTATCCCAAATAGCTTGAAGAAATTAAAAGTGTACATCAAGCAAAATCTTGGGATTTAGGAAAATAAGAGTCTGACCAAGGGAGGCCTTCAATTTTATTTATGTGGTGGGGTGGCAGTGCACCCTTACTCCACTCCATCCATTATCCATTATCTATACCMRCTTATTCCTTTCAGAGTCATGGGGGTCACTGGTGCCCATATCCAGCAGTCACAGTGTGAGGGGCGGGGTACACACTGGACAGGTTGCAAGTCCATCACAGAAACACACATAGAGACAAACTGAGACAAACGACCATTCACTCCCTCACTCACGCCTAAAGACAATTTAGTTACCAATTAACCTAACAGTCATGTTTTTGGTCTGTGGGAGGAAGTTGAAGTGCCTGGAGAGAACATGCATACTCTACCCAGAAAGGTCCCCAGGTCTGGATAGAGATTGAACCAGAGACCTTCTTACTGAGAAGCATCAGCTCTACCAACTGAGCCACCATGCTGCCACCCTTACCCCACKGTCCATGCTATATCCAGACTTCTTCCAATACAGAATAAAAGTACAATTTATTGGATCTTTTACTTTTTTTTGCTAACAAACAGACAGTGACTCCATGTAGCTAATGGCAAAACTTGATACAAAGGTCCTGCAAAACCTGTTAGGTCTCAGAGTATGTGTTGGGGATCAGTTTCATCTTCTGCCACACTACTATAAGAACATTATCTGTCAAACTACTCAATAGCCTTTTTGTGTTTTACTCAAATTTAAAGGTGATCAGTCACAGAAGTACATTTGATGATTACTTTCTAAAAGTTTCATCAAAATATTCATGAAATATAAAAAACCAACCAATGAACGCACACAAACCTGGTCATCATCCAACTTTGCCTTTTGACTGTGGGTTAACAAAAGGGGCTACAGACTCATTCTTCTTTGAAAAATGAAAACCTGAGAAACCAACAGAGCTGAATCCAGTTTTCATCCTTAAGGTCCTACAGTGCTGGAGCACAAGGGCTGAGAGAAGTGGGATGGGAACACCGAGGAGAAGACCCGGAGCTCTGCACCGAGAGCCCAGAGGCCCCACCTCCACATCTCTTGGAGAGATCAGCTCCACTCTGAAAACTCTATCTACACTTAATACTGTCTCACAGGGACACGCACACCCACACATGCACATACAAATGTAAGCACTCAAACACATGTGCAGCTGAATTATTCATACACACACTGAGTGCATATTGTACCTAATCACAACAGCTGCGGGAAGACTCGATCGTCGGCGTTAGAACTTGTTCTGATCAGTTAAGAAGACCGGCTGAGTGAAGGATAATGATAGTTTTCACACTTAAAGACAGTTTCTGCATTATGCACTAGTTCCGCACTTATCCCAGCTGAGTTGGCTGCGAGCCCGATCACTTGCCAAAAGCACATGTTTGAAAGGGGTCTTTTAACGAAACTTGTGAATCTTCTCCCCATAGAGGAAAAACCGTGTGTGTGTGTGTGTGTGTGTGTGTGTGTGTATGCGTGTGTGTGTGTGTGTGTGTGTGTGTGTGTGTGTGTGTATGCGTGTGTGTGTGTATGCGTGTGTGTGTGTGAGACAAGACAAGAAAAAGCTGGAATATTCAGTAATATCTCAAGCACAATGCTGCCCTACCTTAATGTTTGAATATGCATGAGATTTTAGATTAGCACTTTTCATTTTGAATCTGCTGTCACATCCGTGGTTTCTGAAAATAAACAGCACAGGGAAACTTTAAAGCCCACTTGGTTTTCATATTTTTATTTAGATTTCATTTTCAATCATCAAGCACAAGGGCCGGTGAAAGCTTATTTGATCTGTCTGTTCAAGTAAAGTTTCATGAATAAGGGCGCGAGAGAGAGACCGAATAACCCTGTCAGACACCAGCAGTGTCTGAAACCCATCAAGGTTGCTGTCTCTCCGGGGATTGTTTGTCGCAGTCACTCTCGCCGCCTTGTTCTGTTTTGATCCCAGCTTCGCGCTCAACAGCTTTTTGGATAATCAGTGATTTTGGTGCAAAAAGGTGACTCATGAATAATAATATGTTTTCAAKTGTGGGAAATTAATTTTTTGGCATCTTGTCAATGCTCGGGACTTGGAGTGTACACACAGCTATGACTAGTTTCTAATGTTTTTGACATCAAATCATAGTAAAGAAAATCTATTTTACAGTAAAACATGTATATTAAAAACTGAAGCCAGAGGAATATATCTAAAATGTACTTTGGGTTTTTGCTCCTTGAACATTGRTGCATTTTTGTACCAAATTGTTGAACACTTAAAGATACGTTTTGAACCCTAAAAGGTACAAATAATGCATATTCCTTTATGTAGTACTTCTATGGTTTTCAATCATTTATCCAAATGTATTTTTGGTTCAGATGCGTAACACCTTGAGGAAAGCTAATATTTGACCGGACTCTGACCATTAGCAACAATTTTCCAACATTAATAAGGGTTTTTCCAGAATGTTCGCAAAAGTTAAATTTTTTATTTATTTATTTATTTATTTAATTATTTATTTTTGCATGGACTGCAATAAATTGGTGAACAGCATTCACGGTGGAGTCTGAAAAGTTTTGTGATTTTTGTGAGCTTCTTAACTTCCTCATTTCAGACACAGAGGTGCTCAGATTTGTCACTTTAGTTTTGAACGTGTTCAAAATCTTAGTGTGACAACCTCTCTCTCCCTCTCTCTCCAACTAGTCACAAAGTCATTGTGGGAGTCTCCAACCTATCTTAAGAGCACTAGAAACAGAAAACATCCCCAGGTATATGTTCAGATCTAAAAACCAAGCTGACATTAAGCAGTTGAAAGCTTTTGACCTGCCTGTCTTCATTTGAAAAGTGTACTCCAGTGTACAAAGCCATGAATCTTCTAACAGTTGCAAAAGTGGGAAGAAAACAAGCTGAAGTAAGCAGAGGTGGGCAACAAAATAATGCTCAAAGCCAAGAATACAGCTTTACAAGCCACACCCACAAAAACTGGCCAAGTCTTTTCCAAAAATTGTCTGCACAACACCGACAATTTAGTGAGACTGCAATGTAAATTCACTTCTTTWCTTGCAATTTTGAGTCACCAGCTAGCCACAATTAAGTGAAATACAACTTAAAAATTCAAGAAATTTGAGACAACTTGGAGAGGTTTTGTAGATATATAAAGCTAAACTGTGACTGACTGGAAACAACAATAAAAATAGGACTTTAAGGGGTGCCACGCACTGGGCCTCATACAAGAACATGTTCGTATTCTTATACTAAATTTCTCTTACTTTTGTTCGTACAAAGGGTTCGTACGAACATGTCACGTCAGATTCAACAAACTCTTCTATCTTCAGGAAAAGTGTGTAAATGAGCTGCGTAAATTCCACCTGTTCTATCCAGCTGCTCGTGCACGAGGAGAGGAGATTAGCATAATTACCACCCCAAAAACACCATATAAGGCTATGTGTCCTGCCTCAGATATCAGGAACTGTTCATTCATGATAATGACAGCAAAAAGTAAAAAAGAAGAGCTTTACGAGTTCGGAGATTAAATTCCTACTCTCCGAGATTGAGAAAAGAAAATCTGTCCTTTTTAGCAGCGTCAGTCGTGGAATTAAAGGACCAGCTAAAGCCAAGGAATGGAATGAAATAACTACTGCTGATAATGTCGTGTCTCCTATGGGTCGTATACAGTCACAGAAATAAAAATCTAAATATTCATCTCTCTCTAGTCCAACTCTGGTTTTGCTTTGGTCAAATAGTTTTAATTTAAATGTAAAGCCTGTGTTACATAGTTTTCATTTATTCAGAGRAAGAGCAGTCTATTATTGTAACATATCTGCAAGAACAACCATGTGATTCAAAAGTGCCAGAGAAATAAAAGTGATTTGCAAAAACCAGTAGGAAACTCTTGGTTGTTTTAAGATGACACGAGTTCGCATTGGGTTCGGCTCTAAAACCTCAATTGCCTGGTCAGAATGAAACTCTCTCTGTCCAAACTGAGGTTTAAAACCTTTCTACTGAACACACCTTCAAACGATCTGAACTCTCTCTGTACAATCTCTGTCTTTGTGGCAAATGAAAAGATATGTTTAGCTGTAAAATAAATGATTTTTTCCCCCGTGACTCAGAAAGAAGCAGGTAAAGATGGATGTGCAAAGAATTTATTGACTGAGTCTCAAATACATTTATGCTTGAGATGTTCAAAATATTTTATAATCAATCACARTTTAAAGTTAAATTGATTGAACATAAAGTAGCAGTTTACACTCAGAACAGACTATACTTAAAGGGGCACATTAGTTTAAATATGTCTTACACTAGATGTGTTTTTTTTTTCATTAGATTGTAGGAATTCTGCAAAAGGCAGAGAGGGCTCTGCCTATCGACACGATGTCTTTGCAACGTGGGGAGTGGCTCATTCTGGAAGGTGTATAAAACTCTGCCATTGTTTTGATTTGGTATCAAATGTTTTGAGACTGAATAAATGGGRTTATTTGGTTCAGCTGAAGGTTGAGTATGATTTTATTTATCTGCTAATGAATGTTCAAGTCTAAAATCTGAAATTGTCTCCTTTGTATGCTTCAATTGCAAAGTAACAACATGATTTCTTCTGAAGGGATGAATAGATGGATTTGTTTGGCCATATCATTTTGAATTAAAGTATTGTTTAGAAAAACTAGTGTTACATAACTCCTGCAACAGTTAACTGACAAAAACTTACATTTAAATACATTGAAAAACATTTTATACTACATTTATTTCCATTTTTACAGGAATGCATTTGTAACATTGCGAGCATAAACTTGTAATCTCACCAAGATTGAATTAAATACTGCTTTATTATGCAGAAAAATAAACTTTATTTCTATAACTACATAAACATTCCAACAATCTAAGAAATTACTTTTAACAAATTCATATTTATTTTTCTGTCAGATTATAATTTTTTCAAAGTGACTCATGTTTTCTCCTTTTAGAGTTTGTGTTTCACAGCTTTTCCCAACATGAAACCTAAGTCAAATCCATCACACTGAATAGTTTATCAAAAATCAAGTTTAGTTTCATCATTTCCCAACAACTAAATATATAAATAACTATAACTGCAAGACTCCCTTTAAACCTGTCATCGCTTATTGTTTGGAAAGATGCTGGAAATATCAGAGATTTAAAAAAAAACAATAATTAAATTTGCCACACAAACAACCTGATGAACAAAGCTAACAGGATTGTTGAGTGAGGATCACGGTTCTGACAACCATATAAAAACAGTTGTAACACTGACTTCAGTTGTGAATTTTACACTTAACTACTTTTTTGGTGGGGGAGGGGTCATCACTTTTTGTGTTAGAAATTGTTGCTTTTCTGAGAATCTTATTATTGTTATGTTTTTAAGTTTAGGAAAAGCATGATTGTTTATTGGAATGCAGTTCTCACCAAAACTACAAAAATCCAGAATTGAAACCAAGACATAGACATACCAATTTTATTAATGATGAGTATCCGGCAACTGAACAATAAAAAAACTGGGTTGGGTGATTACGGACTGAATGCAGCTGTGATTACAGATTGACAGCAGGTGTGTGTGTGGCAGTGACAGGGAACTGAGTAAACGCAGTGGCTTTGAGAAACTAACAAAACTGAAAACATAATGGCAGCAACAATCAGGTGACAAAACATACAAAAAAGACAAAAAAATGAGGAGAACTAAAAATCACGAGCACCAACAAAAAAGATTAAAAAAACATTCTGATACCTGAACTGAGAACACAAGGAACTGYAGTTTTAGGTAGGGCTGAGTCACAGCAATGAGAACAACTACTGTATAAGGATATCTATAGGAAAAAGCTAATCAAGCACAAACTGGATGTTAGCAGTCTTGTCGCTACTCGGTAGTACTCAGATCCGGTGAGTATCCAAACTGAAGTACTCGTACTCAGTTTGGGAGAAACTGGTATTGGGACAGCTATGGTACTATAAAAGTGACAGCTTACATTGGCATCCAAGAAAATTGGCATTGAAAAATAAATTTTTGTAAAGCCATGCATCCATTGTCTTAACCTGCCGACAGTGGAAACAGCCGATCAATCATGTGAGGTAAATGTTCACTACATCAGAACTTATTGGTCAAGTGTGTTTCCATCTCCCCTTTTACRTATTAACTCTTTTTTGGAAAATCCAAAAAAGCACCTCAAGCAAAGGTAAAAACCTTTTAGCAAAATGACGTTTTTTTAAAATTTTGCATTTCCATCAATGTTTTTTAAATGCAATACTTCAAAATGCGACTAAAAATGATAGAAACACAGCTACCGTGCGAGATACATCCTGGACAGGTTGCAAGTCAATCACAGGGCTACATTGAGACAAATAAGACAAACAACCATTCACACTCACCTAGGGACAGTTTAGAGTCACTAACATTCATACTTCTGGTGTGTGGGAGCAAACTGGAGTACCCAGAGAAAGCATGGAGAGAACACGCAAACTTAACCCAGAAAGGTCCCTAATTGGGGTTCGATTGCAGCCTTCTTTATAAGAGGCAACAGCTCTACCACCTGAGCCACTCACTGTAAAAATCAAACATTGAAAAATCAAACATTGTCATTAAAAAAGAAACTGTGACATTGAAAAACTTCTGATCATACTCTCATTTTACGCTGCAACTTTTTTTTTCTCTGCAGAGTTCTTTATAATGTCAGTACAGGCTGCCACCGTTTTGGCGTCAGAGGTGGGGTTAAACGGAAGGCTCCCTCAGGAACCTTCTTGTAATGATAATAATCATAAAAACAAGACCTTTACCTAGGGTTGAGAAGTGGCACTTGAACCTGAACCATCCATCTGCAGACTGCAGGCATGTAGAAGAGGAGTAGAAAAATGGAAGGTCACAACCATTCATCATACAACCYGTCATCATCCCCGGAATGCATTGCATCTGTAAAAAAATGATTAAGTTAAACATTTTGTAAACATGTACAAATTTTTAAGTAATTTGGAGTTTTCACATGTCACAAACAACATTTAACAGAATAGAGAAATTTATTGAGGCTGCCATGTGCAAGAAGTCTGAAACCCCTTGAAGGGATGGAACAACAYATGGGGGACAAGCAGAACTTGCCAGTCCTATGAAGCCCATGTAGCAGAGTTAGCTGTTTTTAAGCAATCTGTGTAGCTCCCCAGTCTGTGATGTCTCTACACTCTGTCCAACCTGTCCAGCTTACTGAATCAGAGACATTTGATTATGACTCAGAATATGGAGGTAAGTTTCAGTCAAGTAATAAACACAACAACCTTTTACTTGAGGCTGAGCGTGAACTTACATTCTTGAATAAATCACCTTGTTTCCTAAAGATTGGACACTGGTAGAGAAAAGTGATGCTATAGTCATGTCTGTACAGAATAGCTTYAAGCAGTGTCTGAATATTGGTTCATTTGCTCCACTGATGTTGCCTAGTTCACTGATTCTGATCATCCTATCCTGGGGCTATATGTGCAAAAACGATTTGGCATTACAAGAAGAAGGGAATACAAAAAAGATAATTAAAGTAAATTCTCTGTTGTTCTTTCTGCAMCAAAAGCAAAAATTAATGAAAAGTTCAAATTTCTTTTTCTTGGCTTAAACGTTGACCAGCTGTCATGAGAAGAATGCACTAAATCCTGTAACAAAAAGATAAAATGTAAAACTATTTTGCAATTAAAGGATTATATTTGGGGCCAGAGAGAATGGGAACGAGGACCAGATTTGGCCCATGGACCTTAAAGTTTGAAGTTTGCTGTAAACTGTAAATGATAGGTGCACCAAAGGGATTTCTTTAAAACTTAATTAGTTTGATTGTTTTTTTCTCAAACAGAGCATCCATTTATATATTAAAATTAAAAAAATTAAAAAATATTAAAAAAAACTGAAAAAATGTTTGAGGAGCAGGCCCATGGTTATGGCGAGGGCGTACATTTTTCCCAACTTTATGCAAAGAAACTCATTCATTTACTTTAACCAACAGCCTGCTGGTGTTTAGATTGAGACATAAACTCCAAAATCAAGAGGTTTATTCAGCTCTGACTTTATTCCACAACGTGCAAGTYACTTCATTGATCAAATCTGTTATTTATTAAATATTTTCTGATGCACAGAAATGAAATAATAAACTATTAACTGTTTAATAGACATCTTTGGCGAATCCATTTCTTTAAATAAAATTTAAAAACCCTTCTGAAATCCCAAAGAATAACAGTTCAAGGCTGTAAGAAAGTCTGAGACCACGTTCATACTCCAGATTTTACTGTTCAGTTCAAAAAAATTTTTTGCATGGATGTTCACGTTATACAGTATTTTGAATGTGACCTCCATCAGACTCCACATGAACCCCTCACGTCACTGATGTTACCCGCATGCACAGACGTGATGTCACATTGATCTCACTGTTTACAGAAGTAACTAAACATGTTAATTGTTAGCATGTCGATTCTGAAGTTGTGCAATCAGAACCGATTAAATAGTTCTCAAACATGCTCTATGCTGCGTTCACACCGAACGCGATTTCAGCTTCAAAATCGCAGCCAACACTGAAGTTGGACGCTTGTGCACTTTGAGGTCAGACGCAGGACAGCTCTTGAAGCGCTGCACGGCAACAGCCTCCCCACCCCTCCCTCCTCTGTCGGGCTCTGTTTAATGTYGGACGAGGAAGTGGCTTTGCTTTATTTACAGAGAGCAAGTGCGTGTCACGTTCATCAGATAATTAATTCATAATTAATTCACCAGATAATTCGGAGACATTCTGTTTCATCACCCAGGAGCTGCGGGAGAGGCTCACAGCTCGCTTTCAGGACTATTTTTGTCCCGAGTCCAGTCTGATGAGCCGCTGCCACGCATTGGTGAGGATATGTCCTGCCAGGACACCAACTGCAGACACTCGATTTCAGCTAAAGAGCTCCTCTCCATCTGTTTCAGTTTAGTGGACATCATTCAGTAAACTGTCCCGTCGGGAAATCTGTCACTACGTCACACAGTTGAGTCTCTCTGATTGGTTGACGCAGCGCGTCGAGCTGCAAAATTTCAGATTTTCTAACTTCAGCGATTTGCGCATCAAGCGCGTCGAATGCTCAGATCGTTCAAATCATTCAAATCGCGCTGCTCTAATCACGCTTGAGGCGCCGCAGCCCTTCCCGACATTGCTTGAAGCGCGTCCACCATAGACTTTCTATGTAAACCTGATGCTCCTGATGCTGAAATCGCGTTTGGTGTGAACGCACCATTAGATCAGTGTTTATATTTTTGCAAGACTGCTAGCGAGCTATATCCACCCTGAAGGTTGATCTTGGACAATATCTGATGATCGGCTCTTTTAAATAAAACCAGCGAGCGTTGACAGAGAGGAGAAGGTAGAAATGACTCAGCCTGTAACTGAAAATATGGATGGAGGACAACAGAGCTGCTTCATGGAAGAAGAACCTCAGCTTAGCCTGTTAGCTTTAGCATTAGCCCCGACGCTATCACCATATATAATTAGCTCAGCGCTACACATTCTCCTCTCATCACTGAGGTCCTCCATCCACATGACAGAGAGGGGAATGCAAAAATGATTCAGTCTGCAACTGAAAATGTGGATGGAAGACCTCAGTTTAGCCTGTTTGTTTGTCACACTAGAGCCGTGCTAATATGGCAATGTAGTGTTGGCACTAGCGCAAAGGCTAACAGGCTAAGCTGAGGTTCTTCTTCCATGAAGCAGCTCTGTTGTCCTCCATCCATATTTTCAGTTSCAGGCTGAGTCATTTCTACCTTCTCCTCTCTGTCAACTCTGTTTTTTTTTTTTAAAAGTCGATGGTCAGATATTGTCCAAGATTAACCTTCAGGGTGGATATAGTTCGCCAGCAGCGTCGCACCGAGGACCTATCCACATCATCATTTACCCAGAATGCTTTGTGTGTAAATAAAATGGCTCCCTCCATGTTAAAATATATATTTTTAAAATTTACAAAACTAAACAGCCTACAGTATTTTTACAGTCTTTATTTTACAGTTAAAATAAATGTTTATCAAATAATGTCTAATGTTACAACTAATTGTGGATCCCTTTAAGACAGATGTTATTATCATATGTTTCTGTGGATTCTCAGTCATCCAGGACATGGACAATTAAAAGAACAAAGATGGAGCAGCTGAGATTAAGTTCTGTAGCTGAAAATGTGTGGAGCTAGGGGGTAGTAGCAGTGTGTTTTTTTTCCCCATACCACAATCAAGTAACTATGTTACCTTTGCTACTGTTGTAATGAAAATGTCAGGGGATTCTGATGTTATCAGTCCATGAAATGGACATTGTTAGACGTTATCAGTCCCATACAATGGCTTCAGAGGGTCCCTACTGTGCCTTCTAGGCTTCAGACTGTCTCGACAGTGCCCCCTAGTGGGTTAATATATAAATGACAATGAATGTGTAAATTACCAAAAGATAGTGTAATAAATTACTTGCGCCCATGTTGGTCTCATACCCTGGACTCCTGCTCTCTGGTCCATCACTCTACCCATTACCCTACTGGAAGGCCACAACATACAACCTTTGGAGGTCAGGATCTTTGGCGTTAACCRTGTCATTTGCTCTAAAGTTAATCTAAATGGCTTTAAGCCTCATATTAACCAGTGGTTTTATGCCTCATGTTAACCAGATAGTGGTTTTATGCCTCATGTTAACCAGATAGTGGCTTTATGCCTCATGTTAACCAGATAGTGGTTTTATGCCTCATTGACCAGATAGTGGCTTTTTATGCCTCATAACCAGATAGTGGCTTCATGCCTCATACTAACCAGCTGACAATCTGAACCATTCTATGGGACGGGGAACCTGCTAACGGGCACAGACGGGACATTCTGAAGCCATTCTAGGGGACTGATAACACCAAATAACGTCCATTTCATGGATGATAACATCCGAACTGGGTGCAAAATGTAAAAAATATATCAAAATTAAATTTGACTTTGCATCATAGTTTGTCTAAACACCTTTAAACTTGGCCTCTGTCTCTTTAAGAACCGCCCACCGTTTCTTACACTTCCGCTTCAGCACATCTTCACAGCAGTGCTTCGGAGGAGGCCCACTATGTGGGGTGGGAGCTCGACTGCAGACTGAACTCCAGGGGAGGAGCTATGTACAAATAGGAGGTGCTTTGTACCAGTAAGTGTTTAGTCAGCTCCACGTGGCTATCACAGGAGATTGAAAGAACATGCATGAATGAGTTGAAGCAAAACTGAGTAAGTTTTTGATGAGATAATAATGTTATAACATGATATCCTCCCTCTTTACACAGCACAAGGTTGGCATATTCTAAATAATTGGATCCATCCCCTCACCCCCACCTCACTGATGTACAGACTGCAGTCGCATTGAAAAACATGAGATATGTAATCGATTCAGTACCACACACTGAAAAGGCCTGGGTCAGATTTAAAAAGATTGTATTTGTCAGACGGTCACGAAAAAATCTGACATAAGTCACATAGAGGCAAAAAAAATTATTATTTTTTTTTATTTTGTTTGCAATTGTCTGCAATGTGAATGTAGTCTAACTCTTCCGAAGCATAAAGCAAAGTCATTAGGGGTGACTAAATTCTTTGCACAGTACTTCTATGGCACTTTGAATCTGTGTTGTGTGAGGTCATTTGAATTATTTTTATTATTATTATTTGTATTTTTGTTTTGGTCAAATTCCTCATTGACTGACTGAGCATCCACAACAATAAGACAAAAAGTAAACATATATTTCTGTAACGCAATTGATCTGTTATGTCCTACATTCTAACGGAGGTAAAACTCTATCAGATGTGGACTTCACAGTGAAAGTAACATTACACCATTCGCTTCCTGACAGCACAGCTACAGTCATGGAGAAGTGATACTGCATCTGAACATATTTGATGTAAACCATGAAAAGTACATAAGCTTTACTTCCTTTTTTCTGCAGCACAAAGGTAAAAATAACTTATTTTTATTTTAACTGAAAGTGTAATACATATTATCAACCCACTTTGTTTTGCCACAGTAACTTTATGGTTCACAACCCAGTACGAAAAACGATTTCCTCTGAGCTCTTATCTCAAAAAAGTAATTTTACACTATTTAATCAGAGATGTGGAAAATTGTTTTTTATTTTTTATTTATTTATTTTTTATTGTGTGTCCCCCCACCACCACTGGATTTCACTCACAGTTCTCAGGTGAAGACAAACTAATTAATCTATAATCCGTTATAGTCTGTATTTTATTTAAATGAGGTGTCTGTTACAATCAGCCTTTTTCTCCTTTGAGCCAATCTTCCCAAGTGAAGTGTTGTGGGGAAAGAAAAAAAGAGGGCAACAATTGCAAAGGTTGTAGCGAAACTGAAGCTCCTCATCCTTTTCAGGGATAGTTTCCTGGTATTTCATCTTGTTGAACGTTGCTCTACTTTCATATATTTATAGCTCTGCTTCTTCATCAAGCAGTGCTGGGGTAATCAATGTCGCCACACAGCAAGAACAACGTGTTTTGATTCAGCTGATAAACTTTTGTTAAAACCAAAGACATACTAATTAAAAATAGGGCAGATACTCAAAACAAATTAGCTAGATTTGCAGAGAAACGTGCTAAGGATGTTGAAATTTGCGAGCTTTTAACAGCTGTTACTCTAAACAAGGATTGTGAACATGATGAACATTGTACTTGCACAAAAATATGTTAGAAAGATGTCAGAGATTAATACTAATAATGAGATTTTTCGGTTTTGGACACAGTCACAAGCCCTAACCGCACTAATCTGAATAATTTATTTTAACGTTTTTTTTCTCTCTCTGTTTGAAAAAAATATATATATAAATATATATACACCTCTATTCAAATGAAGATCAGAAATGATAATAAATGCGCTGGAATATTCGAGGCACACCATTAGGTGACAAAGGTGTCCTCATCAAAAAGTCATAAAAAAGAAAGAATAATTTGAGAATGTTAGACGAGCTCTTTAAAACTATTCTAGTTCATTTTTAATAAGAAATTAAAATGCTTATTTTACAAAACACCRTAATTAGGTGTGGACAGAGCCCGAGCTTGTGATATTTTAGAAGTTTTTTTAATAAAGTTTAGTGAAAAAGTTATGAACCATTAATTTCTTACCTGTTGTAGATAGCATTTTAAACTACTGTGGTTTAGAGAAACAGAATGGACAGATGAGCTGACWGCTAATCCAAATGAATCTGCTGGCTTCCTTAGCCTCCTTAGTTTTATGGGTTTTTTTTTAACAAAGTACAGTAGATTGTTTGCCTGCTTTTAAAAATAAAAACCTCCAATATTGAGAATTGTATACCAGATTGGGCTCTTTTAYAAACCAAAATATTAGTTGAATTCCTGCAAGTGTGAGGTTTTTGGCAGATGAACTCAGGGAGCAGGCAACACTCGGAGCTTATTGCAAAAATACAGGTGGAGCAGCTTCAAGAAACTTCCATCCATGTATTCCAGGGCTATTCAACTGGTGGCCCGGTGATTTCCATCCTGCCCGACATTGAGTCCAACGAGAAAAAAATAAAAATAAAAAAAAAATAATAATAATAAATAAATAAATAAATAATTCCAGGCTGCTCCGCCCAATTTGACACAGATTGGTTCACTGTCTGGAAGGTTTACGTCACACAGACGACAATAACTTTAAAACTCATTTTGCAGTGACTAGAGTTTTTTCACAGGAGCTTAAAAACACAGCACCAGTAGCAAGCTGCCAACAACAACAAGCTAACAAAAAGCTAGCATTAGCTTACTGTTCTCTGCTGCCCTCTYATCTCAAGCGTCCTATTGCTGGATGGTCCTGTCCTCTATACTTGGCACTTTTCTCCTTTGAGTTTGGTGTAGTTCATTATTATTTTGTCTCAAATAAAATAAAATATAACCACGCATTTTTAAAAATACAACCCTGAAGGATAACGAGAAACACCTGGAAGAGACACATGAGGAACAGGTGAGCGAGGTCCGGGCAAGAGAATTGACGACAGGATAGAAAAACAGGGATTCACAGCAAAAGTGGTATGGTATTTTTATTCATATGTATTTTATTTTATCCTTGTTTGAAAAGGGGCGGATATTAGATTTTTTCTTCTTTCTGCCACCTTTCATTTTCTTTGTAAATGTTTTTGTTCTGAGGTTTTTTTAAACTGAAAATGAATATATTTATTTAAAAAAGTGATGAACAGAAAATACACAGAAAGACAGAATGTGACAGCAAGTGTTTCAAGCTGTAGCACAACGGTTACAGCTAGCAGCTACTCCAGCTGCCATTTTTCTTTCCTTTTTTTTTTTTACTAACTATTGCAGAATTATGTGTATCTAATTACGTAAATCTAATTAACAAAATAATATTGTGTAGGGGTACTATAAAAATGTTGAGACTGGAGTTGCAATCCACTTCGGATGTGTTCAGAGTAGCCTAGGTATGTAATCCTGGTCCTCGGGGGCCACTATCCTGCAAGTTTGTTTATTTGTGAACGTGAAACGATAATTCAATCCCTGAGTCAGGCAGAGGTAACTACGGTAAGTACATTTACTTCGCTACAGTACTTCAGTCATTTTTTTAAGGATTTGTTGTTTTACCAAGTATTTTTTATCATAACTTTTACTTTAATTTCATTACTTTTAAAACATAAAAAATTACGCTTTTACTTCTTTACTTTAAAATTTAACACCTAGCTACTAGTTACAATTTTAAATATAACCAGAACTCATCATACGAGGAGTGTTTTCTGTGGTTCTCATGGACTAGCCTTCGACTCATCAGTTTATCCATCCATCCATCTTCTTCTGCTKATCCGTAGTTGGATCGTGGAGGCAACAGGTTCAGGAGAGAAACCCAGACATCTCTCTCCCCAGCGACACTTTCCAGCTCATCCTGGGGGACCCCGAGGCATTCCCAGGCCAGAGCGGATACATAATCCCTCCAGCGAGTCCTGGGTCTTCCCCAGGGTCTCCTACCAGTGGGACATGCCCAGAACACTTCTAAAGGGAGGCGTCCAGGAGGCATCCTAATCAGATGCCCGAACCACCTCAACTGTCTCTTTTCAATGTGGAGGAGCAGTGGCTCTACTCCGAGCTCCCCCCGGATGACGGAGCTCCTCTAAGGCTGAGCCCGGCCACCCTATGAAGGAAGCTCATTTCGTCCGCCTGTATCCGGGATCTCGTTCTTTTGCAGAATCGCCACCTTAACGTGGTGGAGAGGTTTGAGTACCCCTGTGATCCCAGGGGCTATGTTGTCTGGGGCACTAGCCCCTGGTAGGGTCTCCCGTGGCAAACAGGCCTCGGGGGAGGGGTCAGACAAAGAGCGATTCAAAACCTTTGATGATAAAACAACCACATCAGAAAACCTTGCCTGGAATGGGGAAACAGGGGCACCTCCCTGGAGCCAGGTCTGGTGCTAATCAAAGAGCTCTCTAAAACAGATAAAATATTTGTTGTTCAAATATTTTTTAGTTGAATTGAAATTTAGTTTGAAAACCTTACAGATCACTTACTTCTGCTTTGCTAATAACAGCAAATACTTCAGCTGTGATTATTTGCCCATAAGAATTTATTCATATTTCATCAGTTGCTTTCTTCCCCCCCCCCCCCTTTTTTTTTTTTTTTTTGCTAACAATATGAAAACTTTTACCGGTTGTGGCAAACCACTTTTTTCCCCGAGTTTGTTTTGACAACTTTTCTTTTTTTCTCCCCACTGTTGCAAATTGTTACCAGAATGAAGCATTTTTTTCCATCTCTGAAAACTACTGATGATCTTTATCGTTTCAACATTTCTCAGCCAAAAGAAGGCAGAGTTTCTTCCACTCCGCTTCGCGAATGTGCTCCCCACCAAAATCTGGTGGCTATTTAAGTGGGTTTTTAATTTTTCCCCATGACATTTGGTAACTCACAGTGACAGATAGCAAATTAAGGATATGAAAGCTACAATGACAAACAGTACAGATGGGAGATACACTAGACTGTGCTCATGTACATTCATTGGAAACATAAAAGGAAGAATCGAGTGMCTTTCATAGCAATAGACATTTTGTAACGACCCTGGGGGGGGATGACACAACAGGGGAGAGGAGACACAAGTGTTTTGATTAGCTATACAAATTATCTTCAGACCGTTAGCAAAGAAGAGAGAGCATTAAGTTAAATGGCCTGATCCAAATTCTCTTTGTTTCAGCAGCACAAATAGCCAGCCCACGAATCAGATCTTCATCTCGTTCTCATTGTCTCTCTGTCTGAATACCCCCACCCATCGCTCTCCCTTTGAGGAGAGCAAAATGAGTCAAAATCTTATTCATCACAATGAAATCAGACCACATTAAATCGTTCTCCTATTAAATTAGCTCTTTGTTTGACAWGATTTCATCATTACATGTAAACGACTTGAACACACACACATCCGCGGACCAATGAAGCAACTCCAGCTTTTGCTGGCATGCTTAGATGATAATTATGGTATACTGTACTGTATATTGTTGCAGAGGATGCCTTCTGATGSAACCCAAACAGGCCATATGCAGATTGGCCAGTTTAACAGGCTGAGGATAAATCAACATTTACTGTGCACCAACGCTGGGGAAATATTTATCCTGCAGGACAAATGATGTGTGTGACGGAGCAGCCATATTGGGAGAAGTAAATAAGGCAGATTAACCGTTCTGGTGATGTTGTGTTCCCAGACATGTTCGAGGAGGACAGATGGAGGCAGTGAGACATGCAACCCTTATTGTTATCAAAGCCTGGGCTAAACTGCATCCCATTTAATCAGATGAAAATAAACGCAGCATGAGAAGCGCTCCTTTGTGTGGGCTGCAAGGATCTGGCCATGAGGGATGATTACTTTCCTACAAGGACTGGTCTTTGAAATCCACAAAATGCTTCATACAATTGAATGTATTTTCTCTCTCTCTGTGTCTTTACGTAACACCATCATTCAGGCCACTGTTTGCCCTATTACCTTCACAGTCTTGTCACTGTTTTTTTTTTTTTTTGGGGGGGTGCTTTTTTTTCCTGTCAGACAAGTCATTGTCCATGCTGAGTGGCAGCTCATTGGTAAGGTCTAGCCAGAGAGGAATGAAAGGTCAGAATGCAGGCTCTATATTTCTTTTCAGCAGCAACTGAAGCCACCCACATATAATGCTCTGCACCACATTATCGGTCTTCATGAAAAAAAAGAGGCTTTGCCATCTTTCATCTAACCTGAGAAATGTCATCCCTTTCTCTTGGACCTCGCCTGTGGCTGAAGCAGCTTGTTTGTTGTTCCTGTGAAATCCCGGCTGTCACTGGTAAAAGCCACCGTATTTCCTGGGGGTTCATCAAAGCCGAAGAAGCAGAGAGTTATCCCGACATTCCTTTTTTTGTTGTTTTTTTTTTTTTGGCACAGGTTGATTAGACTGTGTAGAAACAGAATAAAAACAGCACGATGATTCTAAGTAAATCTGGTATTTCTCATAAGAAGTAATCCATGTTTGGGCCTTTCAAGTTGTTACAGCGTTTACCTCCCGGAAAAGATCACACGGAGACGGCGAGATGCAGATCACTGAAGGAGTCTCAGGGGGGRAAGTCAGTCTCAGTAAAAGTAACGTGCATGTTTATAAAGTTTATTATGTAGAGGTACAAGTTTTGCCTTACAGGGCCAGAAGATTTATCAAAAACAATTTAGAGGCGCAGTTTTTAACGCCAAAAATACATCGTAAAAACAAGCAGCGGTTTATTTCTTGGCTGAGATTTGGGAGGAAAGAAAAAACAACTGAATACAATTGTTTGTTCTAGATTTTAAGTTTCAGTCTGAGTTGTTTGTCACCTTTCTATGTCAGCTTGGCTAATGGAACCATATTCTCAGGGGAGCTTGTTTGCAGTTATGTGGGAAGACATACAGGTGCTATTTGGATTATTTTTGGATAAGGGTGTAACTGCAGTTCAACATTTGCTCCGGCTGTCTGAAAGTCACAAGAATGATGCTGTCACCCTATAGCAGGAAGACTCGTTAGGTTGTTTGAATGGGATCGTTATATTGGCGATGCTGGAGACATTCAGGTAATGCTGCGAGCAGAAGAGGGCGACGCTTTCTTCAGACTTCAACTTACGGAGTGGAAAAAAATTCTGGATAGGAAGTATGGATGCAGGCAGCTGTCCTTTATAAAAGGGAAAACACACCAACAGAGGGAAGTGAAGGCTGTTTTGAGGAAGCATTTAAAGCAGCCACAAGTGTCAATGGCCAGTTGTAATAAACGTCAACTTTTCGTGTTTAACTTCAGCTAAACACAAAATGTTACAATCCTCGTCTCATCGTTATGACTGAGCACCGCTAACAAACAATAACAGAGCTCTATGTGGTATATAGTGCATAGAAACAGCAGTTTAACGTGTTCTTGTATGTCTACCACTGACTAAATATGAAATAAATTATGCAGAATTACTATTAAAAGTAAAAGTAAGAGTTTCACTCATTTCTGAACATTCTTACTTTATGACAGGGAATTCCCACTCGTTCCAGTTTAAATTTACAACTTTAAATGGGAAATTCCCATTTCCCAGTACAACTGGGCCGCAACAAAAGTAGCCGGTGAAATTGCAGCAAAAGGGAGATTTTACACAGCAAATTTTTCCAATGCCGGCTACTTTTAAACCCTGTGCACCTCTACCTAGAGGTTGGATGCCAATATTTTGCAGGTAAAATAATCAACGTGGATTGTGGGAAATGTAGTTTATGGCCAATGCTGGCTTTAAAGCAGCATACACATTTTCAGCTCTTGCAGGCCACAAAAAATGCTCTGGTGGCCCACAGGCCTTAAGTTTGACACATGGGATTTAACGCTATACTTCAGGGGCCTAGTATAAAAATTATATATCTTTCTAAAAATGTGGAGTACATCTTTTTGCACACAAAACTTTAGATGTATCAATGACAAAATGTGATCAGCCCCACGCCAACATCATGACTGGTGTACGCACGTTTCTACAGCTACTGCTCTGTTGCTGACACCGAGAGGGTATGCTGGGAAACTGTTAATGATGTGAGAACAGTTATTGTCCATTTTAGAGACAGTGGTGAACTAATAATACATCCACATGTATGCAATTACACAAGCAGATAATAAAGCACGCACAAAGTGGTGCAGAAAATATTTTTAACAACAAGGGCTTTAGCCTCATTAGAGGACATTGCAAGTGGTGCAGTGCAAAGACAGCATGTATTTAAAGAGCAAAAGTACTTTTTGACCCAAAGTAATGATTGGCTCATCAGCTGCTTTAGGTTTTCGAGGGCAATCCTGTTAAAACTGAGTGGAGCTGTGGCTGGTCTTTGAGTGCAACATGCACACACACACACACACAAACACCGGCACAACACAAATTTGTTACCAGGAAACATTTCCAAATGCAATGCGCAAATGCAGCTAACCAAAAGTACCTGGTTCACCTCACAAGTCATTCGCTCTGATAAACAGCATGGCCGGGAACAAACCATAAACTGATACAGTGCTGGAGGGATTTTATTTGTCCCAGAATTATTCCTTCTGAGAAACTGAGCCTGTGCATCCCAGAATATTCTCATGTCCTCACAGCATCAGCACCAGTCAGTGGTTCGAGTGAGTGATGTCATGATTTTTGCTGCTCAAACCAAACTCCTGAATTCCTCAGAATGTTCTTAGAACTGCACCCCCATCTTCACAACTCACATTCCATGAACTTCCTTATTTTTACTGTAGACATTATTTTTGATGGTACAGAGAGATAAAATCCCATGTGCCAGGAATATATGCATCTATTTGCATATTTAAATGGAGGCATGTCAAGGGAGGTGTCTCATGCACGCTCTATTCCACATTGATCAGGAGTCTAAAAAGAATTATGTGCTTGGAATCATGCGGACATAGTTTCATCTGGATTTTTTTATACATTTGCAATTTTAAACATTTTCTCAACTTCAGCATAGGCTATGATTTAGTAAAAAAATCCATAGTCTTTGTACACAAAGCAACTGATTTTTTTTAATGGCGTTCTTTTGAAAGATTATGAGCAATCAATATCTTACCTGTTGTAGATAGCTCTTTGAAGGACTACAGTTTGGAGAAATATAGTTTATTTTTTACTAAACAGCTGAGCAAGTGAGTAAGTTAGGAGCAAGAACAAAGTGGATTATTGCTATTTTCTAGAACAACTACATAAACATCAACACCTTCTGATGCTTACCTGAATTTTGCTGCTCAGAAATCCATAAAACTAAAAAAAATACCAAGGATGTTGATGTGTCACATTTCACTACAGTCTGACACTTAAATAAATCTGAAGCAAGGTTTTTGAAAAAAGCTGTAAGATTTTCTCTATACGCCTGTATACATGCAAAATGGGTGAAATGTAATTAGCAGATAATCTGTACAACCTGACATGCATGCAGCTCCAATCTTAAAATATTTATAATGGTTTATGCTAACACTTTTTTTTAGAAACCTTTAAATTTAAAATTGTATTACATAGTTTATTTA
>NW_013952621.1:351301-353249 GCF_001266775.1 Austrofundulus limnaeus
GTAAGTAAGTAAGTAAGTAAGTAAGTAAGTAAGTAAGTAAGTAAGTAAGTAAGTAAGTAAGTAAGTAAGTAAGTAAGTAAGTAAGTAAGTAAAAGTTTATTTATATAGCCATATATTCAATATTTAAAACAAAAACAAAAGGAGTTCAATTTATCTCTCAGCCTTATAGGTGGAGGGGATGGATACTAGACCGGAATAACATGGATGATTGTTAGTCAGGGCTTATAAACTCAAGTTGTGAGGTGTTGAATATATTCAGTTGAATGCTTGAGTGAAGAGGTGTGTCTTTAGTTGTTTTTTAAAGGAGTCAGTGTTTTCAACAGATCTTACATTGGGCGGCAGGGCATTCCACAGTCTGGGAGCCGTTGAGGAAAAGGCACAGTCACCACGGGTCTTGACGTGAGTACAGGGGACCAAGAGAAGATTGCGAAGTTGCTTTGGGGTTATAAGGCGAAAGAAGACCGGAGATATAGTTCGGCGCTTGGCTGTGTAGAGCTCTAAAAGGGAGAACCAGGATTTTGAACTTGAGTCTGAATTGTACAGGTAGCCAGTGGAGGTCTGATAATATAGGGGTGATGTGAGAGAATTTGGATGTTCTAGTTAGAAGTCTAGCAGCAGAGTTTTGAACAAGTTGAAGCCGGTTTAATTGTTTCAGATTTAAGCAGGTGAACAGGCTGTAGTCAAGAAGGGGGGTTGAGATAAAGGCATGGATTACCATTTCCAGGTCAGAGGCAGGCAGGAGTGAGCGAAGTTTCGAGATATTATGAAGTTGAAAGTAGCATGAGGTAACTAGATTTTTGACGTGTTTATCTAGTGACAGATCTGAATCAAAATTGACTCCCAGATTTTGTATGCTCTTTTTAACAGTCGGCCCCAGAGAGCCCAGTTGTTCTTTTATCTGAGATCTTATTTTCAGGTGTGAGGGTCAGAGTTTCTGTCTTGTCACGGTTAAGGAGTAGCAGGTTGTCAGAAAGCCATTTGTTTACTTCTGTGATACAGTCTAAGAAAGAGATCTGCTTGTGGGGACTTGACTCGTTAAAAGAGCAGCATAACTGCAGGTCATTGGTGTAGAAGTGATAGGAGACATCATGAAAATAGTCAATGATCTGGCTTAGTGGGCGGATGTAGAGAAGGAAAAGGAGAGGCMCTGGGATTGAACCCTGTGGAATGCCACAAGTGAGTTGGACTGGTTCAGAATAAGTTTGATTTTGAAGTACTGAATGGTACTGAACTTATAGAGCACTTTTCAAGTCCCTCCGGACCCCAAAGCGCTTTACACCAACAGACATTCACCCATTCACACTCACATTCACACACTGATGATGGCAAACTACACTGTAGCCACAGCTGCCCTGGGACGCACTGACAGAGGTGGGGCTGCCATGCACCAGCGCCACCGGACCCTCATGATATAAGCATTTCATATGGGTTAACATAGATAATTAGTGAATAGTTTTAGATAACATCAGTCTGACTCTTGTCCAAATTAAAATATATGAAATACTGCAAAATAGTGACATGACTTTTTCTCCCTTATTGAAAATTTCCTCTCCTTACAGGGTTTCATAATTTGTAAATTTATTTTTCTGGTTAAGTCATTTTTTGACTCAAAACAAAATAGCTGTGTCATCGTCAACATTCTCTCTGTAATAAATCTGTAATGCCGCAGCCAGGAGATATCACAGATCATGTATCATCCCCTCACTTCATTTAAAAAATCCTGTGTAAAATCGAAAATTGCAGATTTTCACATAACTGTGAAGGTTAAAATCAGATTTTTGCCCTCTAACAGGGGCATTAGAAGAACTCTCCTCTCTCCAGTAGGGCTTCCGATTATGAACAGGTGGGGATCTGCCCCGGCGACGCTGTCGCCGTGGTCGCTCAACCAAGGTCCAACCGCCATCATCCTCTGAGCTCATCTTGCTTTTAAACAGATATATTCTAAAAC
>NW_013952621.1:354758-356074 GCF_001266775.1 Austrofundulus limnaeus
TGACCAACAATTAAAAACTGTTGGTTGTCCGCTTTTGGGCACTCCTCTCATTTCCTTTGAACCACACTCAACACCAGCAACTGTTTCCTCAACAATCTGTACACACACAGCCGTGAGCCGGCTACTTGTACAGACAGCGGGTGGGTGATACCAAGTTTTTTTGCAGGGAAGGGGTTCGGGGCGGGGGGTGGTTGCATTAAAACACGCAGCAATTTTACTAAAAATGTAAATGAATAAATAAAATCAATTATTGATGTAATATATGTATACTTAAATGATGCAATTTTATTGGGGGGGTTATATTGACTGGATCAAATTATTGGGGGGCTTATAACCCCCCATCCCCCATGTAAATTACGCGGGTGGACATTAGTATGTCATTTGATACACGCAGAAGAGCAGTTTCAGTGGAGTGAAATWTGTGGAAGCCCGATTGAAAAAGGTCGTGAATATTGTTTTCATCGAGGTAAGCAGTAAGTTGTAGTGATAAAATTTTCTCCAAGACTTTAGACAGGAAAGGTAATTTAGAGATGGGCCGGTAGTTATTGAGATCTGAGGGATTGAGGGACTGCTTTTTTAATTTGGGTTCAATGATTGCTTTTTTTGAAGTTGCTTGGCACACACCCAGATGTAAGTGAGAGGTTCAGTGGGTCAACAAGTGAGGGCCCCACCACATCATAAACAGTTTATAAAAAGCTGGGTGGTAGAACGTCTGCGGGGGAGGTTGAGGATTTCATTTTCTGGATTACAGTTCCAAAGTATTCTGAGGTTACAAGGTCAAAGGAAGACCACGCTCGCGTGGGGCTGGCRTCAGGTCTTATGGGTAAGTGTGATGGAGCAGAAGCTGRTTTAAGAGGGATGCTACTCCGGATGTTCTCRATTTTAACAGTGAAGTGTGTGAGGAAGTTGTGGCAGGTGGGAGCTGAAGATGTGTATGGAGAGAGGACGCCTRGCGAGACTAGMGAGTCAGTAGTGTTGAATAATGTTTTTGGATTTTTCTTATAGGAATATAAGGATAGTACCTTATAAGGATATACTAGTACAAATAGCAGTAGCAGCTAGCTGATGTCATCAAGGGTTTTTCCACCAGAAATCTGTTTCTTCTGGAATTATCCTGTGGTGCAAAAATGGTATAAAATTTTATACTATATAAATACATAGTATTGTTTGCATGAGCTTCCATGATATTTTTAGACCAAACTTGTTTTAAGATGACAGCAATTGATGGATGGATGGATGGATGGATGGATGGATGGATGGATGGATGGATGGATGGATGGATGGATGGATGGATGGATGGATGGATGGATGGATGG
>NW_013952621.1:356127-382604 GCF_001266775.1 Austrofundulus limnaeus
TGGTTGGTTGGTTGGTTGGTTGGTTGGTTGGTTGGTTGATTGGTTGGTTGATGCCTTTATTGTCATTGTACGGAGCACAATGAAATTACATTTAAGAACAATTCACATTAGTTGCATTCCCACTTGCACAAATCCAGGAACGATGTCGTCTTAACCATGTAAAAGTAAAAAAAAACAGATGGATTTGTCATTGTTGTGCTTAGTACACTGTAAAAAATGAAATGTTGGATTTACTTAACCATGTTATGTTACCTGGTTCCACTTAACTGAGTTGAGTAAATTCAAAGCAATATACCAGTTTTTTAGCCAAAGAGCATGAGTATGTTGTTTTGAGTTAAGTAGAACCAGGTAACATAACATGGTTAAGTAAATCCAACATTTCTTTTTAGAGTGTAACAAGGCTAACTACCACTAGCAATACCTAGACACTGCCCCAGACTTTCGCAGGGGTTTACGGGGCTCCAGCCCAGGACCCCGGCACTTTGGGGGCCCCGCCCCAGAATGAAATTTTATTTTTTTGTGAATGAATAGAGCCAGGCGCTTTAGCCCTGAATGTTTTTTTCAGTAGCCCTGGATCAAAACGAGACCTGCTTTCTGATTGCCCGCCTCTCCTCCAGGAGAGGGATGGGATGATTGCATCATCGTCAACTGTTTGTGCTTCCAAGCTGTGTGTGGGAGGAGGGAGACAGACTTTTTTCACCACCAACATCTCACAGCAGTGGGAGTGAATTTACCGTAATAACTTTATGTTGGCTGTAAAGAGCAGCCTCACAGCTTTGAGAAGCCGTCAGAATTTTTCTGATGGCAAAAACTGTCGCAACTTATGGTATTTCAAATCCAAAGCTTGTTAAAACTTTCATATGCGACTGATGTCGAAGTTCAGGTAAGTTTTTCAGCCAAAATCATAATTTATTAGAGCTGAAAGTCTTTGTGTTGAGCAGAATATGAATGCTGGTGACGGGGTTGCTTGTTTGTGTCCGTGCGTAACTTTCCGTGTGTGTGTGTATGTGAAACTGCATAGCCACAGCATAAATAATTAGGGGCCCGTTATTGGCTCAAGCCCAGGGGCCCGTATCCCCCTAAATCCGGCCCTGCCTAGACATTAACAATGTAGTATTCTGTATATTCTTTGACAAAAAAAACACTGTAGCAACATGTTTCCTAATAATAATGCTGTTAGACAACATCCAAATTAGATTTATTAAAAGGGAAAGTAAATATAATTTAAAAGGTGCTGAGATTTTTTTTAAAAAAAACCTGTGCTGATGGAAGGATGTGTTTCAGTTTTAGTTAAGGGTATTGGTTTGTGGAATGGTCTTGATAGTGAGGTGAAACAGTCTGATTCACTTTTTGTGTTTAAAACAGCTTGAAAATTATTATGGTCAAGTTTTATTTCAAACTGGAAAGACTCACAAACAGAAAGACAGCAGATAAACARTTTATTGACAAAACAAAATTTATTTGGCGCTTGAGCCCCGGCAGAAGACATGGGTGCTGCACACTACTGTGAGCTAGCAATCAGTAGCTTGAGATTAGGATTAATTGTCTTCCCCCAGGGACCRGACACTGGTGGTGGTATGGAGGCCGGAGACTGGAGGGAGCCTAGAAGAGCTGGAGGCTGAAGGTGGAGGTGGGTCGAACTCGTCTGTGTCGATCACGTCTGAGGAGCTGCTGACCCTGAATGTCGGCCTTATGACCTGGATCTGGGCGAGATGATTGKTACGTCGGGGCGAGGATCTGACGTTGATTAACAGCAGCTGGACGAGAGGCACGGCACTGATGGAGCAGGTGAGGTGGAAGGAGTCTTCCAGTCTGAATTTACGCTTAAGCTTCATATTACTGATTAAGAAGATGTTCTGTTTGTATTTTTGTGGTCAGGGAATTTTATTATTTTATTTTTTTCCCTCTCTTTATGCTGATGATTGATGTCTGTGATTGATTGCATTTTTATCTTTTAGTGAATAGGGCAKATATTATRAGTTTATACTTCTTTCTGCTCCTTTTCATTCATGATTTTTTTGTACTTTTGTATGAATTGCTGTTTTTCATATAATATTTTTTGTTCTATTGTTTTATGAATAAAATAAATCTTTAAAATTTCAGTACTGTGTTGGCTACCGATTTAATAAAACAAACAGGCATCGGCCATTTTTAATTTTGAAGTCAGATATCTCAGACTTTCCAAATCTGTATTCCCACTTGGGGTTCTGATTGAACGTAAGAAATTCAAGCTCTGCACACAAATAACACAGCCTTTTATGTATTTCCTCCTTTATTCTTTCTCCAAACTGAGGCTGTTCTGAAAGTTATCAGAGTCTTGCCAAAGAAACCCTGCTACAAAAGAGTTGAACTATCACTTCAAAGAAAAATGGTATTTTTGTTTGAATGTAAACCTCTGAAGGAGCATATTTTCYGAAACCGCAGTGACAAAACCTTCACCACAATTAAACTATATAACTGATTTGTTTTTGTCACACAGCTTATATTTTCAAATCAGTTTTTTTTTTTAGCTCTAAATGGAACTCCATTTCATTATTTTGCACTACGGTCGAGATTAATGTCCTGTCCTGGAACACTTACTTCTGTGCTCTTTCGAAGAACATCTCATTAGACAGATAATTATACTGGCATTTTCATATGGTTTAAAAAAGAAAAAGGGAAAAAAAGAGTAAAGATCAATCTTATAATGGCTTGCTTTGACAACCAAAGCTGGGGATTTATTTGCGTTGAAATTTATTTGATTTTAATTCACAAAGGCATACTTATCATCATAAAAAATGTTATTAGTTTTTTTTTTTTTTTTTTTTGACGAATGTGCTGCTTTAGTTTCAGTAAATGTCTCGTTTTTACAAATATATTTTTGGTTTGATTTGTTTTTTTAACACCATGTTTCAATTTGCACACACTTTCTATGTAAAATGGCTCAAAAACAATGCAGTTACAATTAGAGGAAGGATGAAAAAAATATTTGTGTATATTTACACACCAGGAGAACTCACCTAATTGAATCTATTTCCTTTGCAGATGATGGCTTCACCTTCTGTCACGGTGCACATTGTCTGATTTCCATGCTGTGGAAATGCGGTTTTATTTGCCGGCTTATCTCGGCTGCCTCCAACTCATCTGTTCTTGGTTCTTTCGGCATTTCTCCACCTGTTTCTTCCTCTCTTTCTCTCTCTCTCTCTCTCTCCCCCTGACTATATCTCTCTAACATTACCACCACAAGCAGAGAAATGATGGTAATTGGCCATTTTTGGGCTTGGACAGCTGCTAACATGAAAGCAAAAGTGGCTCGGGCTTGGAGTGCTAGGCTCTAACCTCTTCAACACTTTCCCCCTCCGTAATGCCTCTTTTTCTCTCACGTTTGCTGCACTTTCACAGGCAAGGCATTAAAACAAGGATGTGCAGCCAGGTAAAATGGATAAACAAACAAAAATAAATAAATAAAAAATAAATAAATAAACAGGACACAAGCACTAATGAGCTTCGACTCCACTGATGTCGCTTCTTCCTGATGGACTACTTAATTGGATTTGAGAGCTATAACAGATATGTTAGTAATAATTTATTTTTTGTAACTTTTTGACACATTTGAAGCGGCGAGTCTTTAGTCTTTTTTTAATAATAAAAACATTACTCAGAGCTGGTATTTTATTGTTTTAGTCACATTTAAATAAACTAAATAAACTATTATGTTTTCTGAAATGAATCTGAAGGGCATCGAGGCAGCTGCTGCCTCAAATTCCAACTAACTTCATATCAGCTTCATTCTATRAGAAGTGGAAAGAAACCCAAAATTTAAAGGAATGTTAAAGCTGCTGCCAACGATTCATTCGGGTCGCTGTGGTAACTCGTGTCTGTCACTCCCTGACTTCACTTTTAACAAGACTGACACAAACACAAGGAAGCTCAAACGAAATGTCTTTACACAAAACTTATATGTTGTGTTGAAAAAAAAAAAAACAAATCTCAAGCTGTTCGTGGCAGAAACATCTGATGCTAACATCAGTTTTATTGTCCCTACAAACTACAACTACATTTTACAAATGTTTATTAAAACAAAAATTCAAACAAGTTTTAAGGACAGATGCACTTCAGTAAAAGGTATAAGGCTATGGAATAATCTGGAAAATGATTATAAAAGCAGTGGGTCAATTAATTCCTTTAAAAAATGATCAAAGCAAAATAGTTTGAAAAATATGAAATTGTTTAATTTGTATTTGCATGAGTTACTGGAGTTGAATTTTTGTTTTTGTTTTATTTGGTTTATTGTTTGAAATTAATATAATTTTTAGTTGTAAACAGGAGCAGATATAAGATTTTTTCTTCTGCTGCTGCCTTTCATTTTATTTGATTTGTATTGTTTTGTTGTATGTAATGTGTTTTGTTTTGTTTGTTTTTTGATGAAATGAATGAATTTGAAAATTTGAATTTGAAATGTGACAATCAGGTCAGTAGATGTTTGGTTGTGTGCTCTCTATATGAGACAAAACTGTAAGTTCTATAGTGAGAGACTGAGTGAAAWGAGACAAAATGCCTACATTTTGATATATAAACCATATAAGAAGAGTAAAGATTGTGGACATGAAAATACTTCGCCAAAACTTTGGAAAATTTAGACGGCTCAAAATGTCATCACATTTTAATTAAACATTCAGTGGCTCATACGTCAAACTTAAGGCCTGTGGGCCAAATGTGGCCCACCACAGCATTTTATGTGGCCTGCAAGAGCTTTAAAGAGGAATTAATGTCTTTAAGTCAGCATTTACCAAAAACAACATCTCCCATAATGCACGTCAAAATTACTGCATCCCACCACTAGATGAAGGTGCACCGGGCTCAAACCATAGACTTAAATATAAAGATCGCTAGACTAAGCCCCGCCCATACCKTACAGTGGTAGCATCTGTGACATCATGGAGGAGCAGAAACGGAGCCCTAACAGGGAAATAGCACACAGCCTCCAAAGAAACTAATAGATAAACAGCAGCTGAAGCAGATCTGTTTCACAGATTATCGGTCATGTTTTTACAATAAATTAATTTCATTCAACAATCATGTAAAACAGCAGATTTATGCCAGAAAAATATATAATTTATAAGTAACAATGATCTAAACCAGACCTGAAGTCAGCCTGTAACTTAGGCCTTTTAACTAGTTGAAAAATGACTTCAGTTAATAAAGTACATTTAATATTTCTTCTTACTGTCATAAAAATAATAATATTTATATTTACCAGTCAACAGTTAGAAAATGTTCTCTGGTTAAAGGATGAAACTTGTCTCCATTAGCTAACATCTTCTTAACATGTCAGGTTCCTCTAWCAGAAACCTAAAAATACTGATATTTATAATTATATTTTACACTCTGTAGGTCTAAATATTAATCAGAGGACAAAGTAACATTTAATAGTTTGTGTTAAATTGTAGCATGATTCAACAGAGCTACACTCTGTATATATGCTCCACAAGCTAATATCTGCTAACCAGTTCAATAAATAACAGTGATTACATGGACTTTATAAGATTATTTTAATTTTAAACTGTTACATTATGTTCTGCTCAGATCACATTGAGCTAAATAAGATCAAATCTGCTGACTTGTGTTGTRAAATGAGATGTTTTCCTGTTTATCTTCTGTTAATAAATCCATAACACAAACAGCTTTTCTGACATTATTTAAAACATTACATAGATTATCTAAACTGTAAAATATTAATAATGATTGGATTAATATTATTATTAATAGTTTTTATGATTTCTACATAGTCAGTCCTTTTTTTCTGCTCTGTTATCACCATGTACATCAATGGGAAATCCAGACTCTTGCTCGTTTAGCGTTAGCCGTTAGCTTCATCAGCCGATCACACGGTCACAAGGTTTTTGCTCACTCCAGCTGTTCTATAGAACCTCCTTGGTTCAAAAGTTGCCAGCAGCTGGCAGAATTTTTGCCAGCTACTTTTGCTGSACTCCAGTTAGACTGGGAAGTTGGAATTTCCCATTTACAAATTGTAAATTTAAACTAGAACACCCCTCCAGTGGGAATTCCCGTTTTGAAAGTGGGAGTTCAGAATTTAAGATTTCTGTAGTTTTTGTTTCACATTTAGTCAGTTGTACATAGTTTTTCAGTGTTTATAAGAGAATTGGGCTGTGTATTGGCAAGAATTTGGCGATACAATACATATCATGACAGAGGGCTCACGATACGATATATCCCAATATATTGCGATACTGTAAGCAAGATGATATATTGCGATTTTTTTGTCCAAAAATTCTATTAAATATAAACCTCAATAGGAAAAAAATGAAAAAACAAAATTCATTGTCTCAGAAAATTCAAATATCTCATAGACATACTTTTGATACATTTAGCTGTGTTCTGCTTTGTATGTGTTTTATTTTACTTGTTTCATATTTCTTATTTCATCCATGTTTTCAATTATTAGACTAAATTTGCCAATAAATAGTTTGAAAACATATTTTTTGCAGCTTTTAGTTTTTAATATCAATTCACAATATGGTCACCCAACACTTAACAATGGCCTCTACCTCAACAGGTAGAGGAGCCAAATAGTTGGCTCACTGCTGACAACTAGTGCTCAGAGGCTGAACTACAACATAAAAATGAACGGCTGGCAGAATTGTTGACATTTTAAACCTTAATAAAAAAATCGATACAAGGCTTTAGAATATCGATACAGTTTCAGGAAATGAAATATCGCGATATTTCAGTGTATCGATATTTTCTTACACCCCTATAAGAGAATACATTAAAATGCTGTTTCTATGCAGGAARTACCACATAGAGCTCTGTTATGTTAGCAGTGCTCAGTTGTCRCAATGAGATGAGAAACGTGACATTTTGTGTTTAGTTGAAGTTAACTACAACTGGCATTTTCATAACACTCATTTGGCTCTCTGTGAAAATGAGTTGACACCCCCGAGTTGTGGGGAAAATCCCTTGAAATTGTTAAGCACATTAAAGCAAAAATATATCAAAACAAAAGGTCAGTTATGTGTGTTCTGTTTGAAGTTTTAAATAAATTTCTACTGTGAAGCCTGTCTCACAGAACTCTAAAAATGACTGAGGTTTCTCATTTATTCACCAAAATACTCATCCTCTTTCCTGATTGAACCTCATGTTTTGATGTAATTATTTTTTCAAAGCTCTGAAAATAGATGCAAATGAAAAATTGTGATGGAAACCGAAGTATAATGGCCAAATAATAAKAAGGGTCCTTCAGTGCGGATGCATTAGTGCTCTTAATTACAACACAATCCCAAAAACATGCATGTTAGGCTAATAGAATAATTAAAGATAGGATTTTTTTCTGATTAGAGGCCAAAGGAAAAAATAAGTTAAAACTTCTAACAGCATAAAAAAACATAACACATTAGCAAAATCACCAAAGAACTGGCTCCAAAAGAGAACATTTCTAATAAAAAAAAAAATCTACTTATTCTGAAGTCCTGTGTCAAAAAAAGGATCAAATATTTGCTTGTTCATTTTTGCGTAACCAATAAATTTYAGATGTTCAATTTCCAGATTAAAAAGCCTCTCATCTTGGACAAAAAGCCTTAAAGCAAGGACGGTGTGCTTCGCTGAATAATAAATTAGAAAGTTCCACTTGACTTGTATTTTTTAATTCACATCAAACTATTACCTAACTTGTATTAATTAGGTATCCTTAGATTTTCATGGAGTTGGCCAGAGAAAAGATATGATCATCTTTTTTGTGCAAGTGCAAAGTAAATGAAATGGTCTCATTTATGGTAGAAAAAAATATGAGGTTTTTATGTTGCTATTTCCTTTCTTTTTCTGCAGAACATTCTCAAGCTCGGTACCTTGTATCAAAGATCCAATCGATGCCTTCAACCTTTATCACATCTGACTCCAATGCTATCCACATCGCAAAGTTTAATTCTTTACTTACACACCAAATTACTTTTTAGCTCAAGGCATATTTTTCAAAAAAAAAAAAAAAAAGGAGAGAGAGAGAATATCTGTGGTCACAGCTCCAGCATTATGGCTGAGATATATTGATTGGCGCAGAAGTGAAGCTGAATCCCAGCAGGGAGAAGTCCTGCTGTACGAGGACCTGCACCCCGCATGACAGAGTTAGGTGCCTTTTYATGCCCGAGGACGCCTCAGTCATTAACGGCGGTCCTAAATTCTGTTGCAGAGCACAATCACGGCCTGTTATCAGGTTTGGGAGAGGTTTCTCATTGAACCTGTCTTACAGTAGCCAATAATTCAATGAGAGAGTGAACTGAACCTCAGGGCTCCAACAGTTAATTAAAACACCTCATTGCAAATTTGATCAATTTCATTTGAACATTTCTGATAAGTTCCTTCAGTTGCATTTTATGAGATTCGACTCCCCTGAAAACTGTGTTCGCCTGTGTTGTGTTCCTCCAGAAATAGACCGTATTCTCAAACGCTTCATATATCAGATTTATATTTATATAATAAAGGCTTGTCTTGTTGTAATCCACAACTCACCTTTGGGAGAGGGGGTCCTTGTGAAAGAGCCGGAGTGCCATCGTGTGGAGGAGGTCCATATTACAGCTGTGTGTGTGAAAACCTTACAAAGGTAAAATTAATAAAGAGGTAGAATGAGAGAAAATGTTACTGGATATAAAGCCACATCAGAAAAAAAATATTAAAAAAAATGAAAATCCCTCTATTTAATTGAGAATTTAAATAGATGCAAACCAAAATGCTTCTTGTTTTATTAAGCAATTAAAGGCATTCTTTAAGTGAATGCTTACAGCTCGTCATATTTCATGACGTCATTTTTAAACCAAGATCTTCTGCAATCTGTGATCATTCTGTGTATTCTTGGGGATYGACTCTCAGCTACTACCACACCAAATCTTAGCTCAATATCTGTACAGTTAATTGAGTTAGAGGCATTTTTGTGTTTGCGATGTTTGAACAACTGTTGCAGCCATCTTGACTCCGTTTGACTCCAAACGTTAATCAGTTGGTGTTGTTCATTTATTGATTGTTTTCTGAAAGTTTGGTCAAAATCTATCAAGTGGTTCATGTGAGATTGACAGTAACACTTCATGCCAAAGTTTTAAATAAACTCTCATGCAATCTGTTAGTGCTCAGAGTATGTAATGAGGATGACTCTCAGCTACTGTCACACTAAATTTTTGTGAATTAACTGTAAAATGGATGGACGTGTAGCCATTTTTGTATTTGCCAAGCTTGATTAGCTGTGGCAGGCATTGAGAGTTACTATGACACCAAATGTAAATCAATCGTTGATGTGCATCCTGTGATTAATTTCTGAGAATTTCTTTAAAATATGCCACGTGGTTTAAGAGATAGTTTGCTAACAGACAGACACGTTTGACTTTAACAGTTAACGTTAAAGTTTTAGGCAACAGAATTGTGCAATGTGCAAGCACTCAGAGTAAATTATGTGGATCAGCTTCAGCTACAAACACACCAAATTTTAGTTTAATCTACATAAAATTGGCTGAGTTACAGACATGTTTGTGTTGACTAAGGTTGATTAGCTGTGGCGGCCATCTTGAATTGAATTGATTCAAAAACGTTATCAGTTGTAGATGTACATCCAATGATTAATTTTTGAGAGCTTTATTGAACTCTGCTGGGAGGTTCTTGAGAAATTTTGCTAACAGACAGACAAAAAAACCCACAGTTACTTAAGWAGCTTAATTCTCAGTGCAATCTTGGTTTTCTCCACTAGATGTCGCCCTTCGCCCAAGTGTTCCTTTAAATTTTAACAACTCGGTAGTGATAATCCAACACAATCTTTAACTTTAAGAATAATTTAAGCTAAGGTGAAGCACTTATATAAGACTAACTTCTAAAAAACAAACGTTCTGGCAAAAATATGGGAAAGTTTGGGCACAAAACAAAAAACTAAGTATGCCAATTTCCCCCCTGCAGCTGCAACAAGATAAAAACAAACAAGAAGGCTCTGAGGATATTAAGACGTTAACACGTAATGATTTATCTTTATTGCAACATGCCGAAAGCTCGAGCTCTGCAGCCGAACCAGAGCCGAAGCTGTGGTCAGAGGTCAGCACTCATCAAGGAGATAACGTAGGTTTAAATGGCAAATTAGTGAACTGAAGAMAAGTTTTACTRTCAACCCCAGAACTAACTGTCGGCTATCTCTTTTCTCATCTCATTAGAGAAGACATGGGAAGATCAAAACAGAACAAAAGGTGTTCTTTCCTTTTGTTCTTCTCAGTTAAAGGCCTTTCCTCTCCTGAGTGTAATCCCACCCTTCATCACAAAGTCCCCTGGGTTTCCCCCTCAGTCAGAAGCTTCCTGAAGAAGCTGCAAGCCCCTCACGTGAGCACAGATTGCTGTTTTTTTCCTTTGCTTTTTGTATAGGCTCTTTTTTTCCTGATACCAACTCGTAAAGATTTGCAAACTATTAAAAAAATAATAATTTTTACACCGATGACAATATTTTATTTACAGTCATATAAAAAAAAGTCCTGCTTGAACTGGAGGCAAGACGTGTTTAAMAACTAGATTATCAGTATTTTGTCAAAAATATAAAAAATTAAAAACTTAAAAAAGTGTTTTATGGAGCATTTCTGATTAGAATTCCTAAAAAATCTGCTGTTTCCTCCCTTGTTCTGAAGCAGGAAGTAGAGCTGTGGTCCTCTTCCGTTCGTCTTGTTTATTGGAACTCGCCTTCCTGTTTTTAGATTCATCCTGATAGCAGCTGAAAACCCCCAGCTGAAAGCAACATATGTACACAACACACACACACACACACACACTGCCTGCGTCCCGTCCCTCTCATTCTTTCTTTCTCCATGTCTGTCTTTTCCCTCCCACTGTCTCTCAGATGGCTGCTTGATAAATTTCTGTTTTGGGGAGGCATTCCCAGCTTTCCGCACACGGTCCAGCTGTCATGTGATGTGTGTTGAAAAGGCCCGAGCTGATTGATGAACCCAAACTGATTGATTAACTCAGATTGATTGCAGTCGGGATCAAAGAGTCAGAAGTCAAAGTGTGAACTGGTAGGATGAGTTAGGTGTGTGTGCGTGTGTGTGTGTGTGTGTGTATCCTGAGTGCAGTGCCATGTGCACCCAAGCCAGGAAAGTATGCAGGTCAGAGCAGAGGGAATGTCAGGAATGTCAGACTAATACAAACTCTTTGTCTGCCACTAAAGCCAATAACTACCTGGATTATTATTAATTTTAATGATAATGATGAATTTAACTTGTAACACACTTTTCATTAGCAAAAACCGCAATGTACAAAACAGCAAATCACATAATAAAAGATCAAATTATTACAGAATGCCCCATCTACTCTGGTCCTAAGTTTAGTTTGAGGCAGATGGAGGAGATTCTGTTCTGTGACCAAAGAGTGGGTGAATATGGAACAAGAAGGTTCTTCATCTGGTGAGGTTCTGTTAATGCATTGATGGGTAATGAGATCCACCTTGTATTGAATTCTGTAAGTAACAGGAAGCTTTACGAGCTCTCAGTAAAATCCTGGCTGTCCTGTTTTAAATATAGTGAAGATGTTTGCCAGGGTTTCCAACAAAACAGGGAGTTACAGCAGTCGAGTCTGGAGGAGACRAAGGCATGGGCCAGTTTCCCCGCATCAGCAAAAGTGAGAGCGGGGTGAAGTTTAGAGATGTTACGGACAGAGTTGTAAAGTAACTAAGTACAAATACTTCTTTACTGTACTTAAGTAGAATTTTGGGGTATCTGTACTTTCATTTTGCTTGTTTTCATTCCAGCTGCTTATTGTAAAATAKTAATACTATCCATATAAATTGTGCCTCCTACCTAGAGTGAATTTAATTGGGGTTGAATGAGAAAAAATAAATGTGTAGAATTCTGATACTGTATTAGTTTGTACACAAACAAATCATGTCAGACTCCAGCAGGACATAATCATTAAAATAAAAGGACTGTACTTAAGAAGTATTTCTATTTCATGAATTATATTTTTACATTTGGTCGCAGCCCTCAGATAGATTTTTATTTTGGGGAAAAGCTTTGTGCAGCCTTGATATATGTATATAAACTGAAACAGCTGGACTGGTGCATCCTAAATTTAACATAAAGTAATTATTTCAATACAATATAGTAATTTCTGCATTTTTTGGGGAGGTCACCTCCTAATAAATGACCTTACAGAAAACATAACTGCTTATTTTAATTAAAAACTTTTACTTTTAATACTTAAGTACAACAAGAATTAGATAATTTAAGTCTATTACTTAAGTAACATTCCCAAAGGAGACTTCAACTTTTACCAAAGTAATTTTTTGGTAAGATACTTGTACTGTTACTCAAGTATCACTTTGTGGTACTTTATACAACACTGGTTAGGGAGATGGAAGAAATAGGTTTTAAAACAGATGCTTGACGAGGTTTTTAAAAGTAAGTTGAGAAGATTAGTCACAGGGAAGGATTTTTATTTTCATTTACTTTATTTTCTCGTTTGCCATATATGGGTGAAAATGTTGGACTTACGTAATGAGAAGTCATTCTTTTAAATGACATCTTATTGTCACCCCCCCCCCCACACACACACACACACACTCCCACAACCCCACCTCCTCTCCCAAGTTGTGTTATACTGTTTTAGCCTTGACATTCCCAAACACCTGCACCGAAAACCGAATCCAGCTGACCTCCCAGCTGTTCTCACATGGCTTACAGCTCCTGAATACAGTTCCCAGGCTTTACTTCATTTGATATCACAACATATCTACCTCCCCCCCACCCCTCACCCCCACACACACACAAACACACTCACCCTTCTCACACGTTCACTCCCTCCCTGTCTGGCTGGCTGGATTTTTCACGACAGCCTGTTTTCACTCAGAGGCTTTGACAAAGACTGGTGAAATAATTACAGCTGGGCCCGAACTCAGCCAGTGTTTGTCTCCAGTAATCTCCACCGAGCCCCGTGAGTGTGGACCGTGTCATAGGAAAGGGAGGAAGAGGCCGATTGTTCTGAAATTGAGAGGCTGATGAGATCATTTCAAAGCAGCTTCGCGTTCAACACTCAGAATAAAGGAGCGGCGAGGCAAACTCCCCTCCTGTCAACAGAAAATATCATTTCAATCACAAACATGTCGAGCTGAAAGTTCATATTTGGAATCGAAACACGAGCCAAAAATATGCACTGAGGGCCGAAAGTGGCCATTGGACATGCTTCATCAGGTCCCATGGTGCTAATAAAATAAAACAGTTTAAACTAGATTAACGGCTTTTTCTATTTAAAAAGAAATGGGAGTGAATCCTGTGGAATCTGGAGTAGAGTTGTTCAAATAAACAGAACATTAGCTAAAAAGCTTAAAAAAATCAGAACACATTAAAATCTGAAAAGAACACAAAACTAGTTAAAAGAACTAAATGCTAGCTAACAAAACACCAGCAAAAAACTAAAACATAGAAAGGGTTGCTAAAGGTAGCAAAAGGCTAACAGCTAAAGACTGACTATAGGTAGCAAAGGAGGCTGAAAAAAATAGTAATGATAAGTTTTAGACAAAATGTAAAATTTCAACTGTAATATCACTTTTTCTGATTGCCTCCTAACTTCGGCATTTCAGCTTTTTTTAGGGTGAGCGAGTGGGAATTCTGAATTCCTATCTCAACAAAAGCAAAAATATTGTTTTAAGAACATGTTTTGTTTGAGACCTTGTGGTGTATATTTGCTTAACACGTGTCCCTAAATAACAAATGTACCATAAATGAAATGAAACAAACAAAATCAATCTTGTGATGAGCTGACAACTTGTTTGTCAGTTTGCAGACATACTTACACCAATAATGTACTTGAGTATTTAAGGAGATATTTTATGACTTAGCATGCTAAGCTACAAACTTGTCATTATCAGAAAAGGAACATGAAGCCGTGAAAGTTTTCATAGAACTGAAACACACCAGAATACCTWGCTCAATAATTCATTGGAAGTATATCAATTTATAAGCTTAAACATAAAGAACATGACAAGCTACAGAGCCAACAACACAGATTAGCTTTAAACATTAGCTTAAAGTGCCTGTGATATGCATATCCATGAAATAGAAAAATTCAAAGAAAATATATTTGTATTAAAAAAAACTTGGCATAAAACACGTGATTTTACTCATTATGTCCCATAATTGGCATTTTTTTTATTTGGCTTAGCCAAAGTGAAACAGGAAGTGACATCAAAGGGGAAATCTTTGAGAAAGGAAACTTCCATTTTGTTTATTGAAACAATATTATTTGAACTATGACACTTCCTCATCTCACTATAGCTGTGTTTCCATTGCAAATGTGTGCAAAACTTTGTCAATATTCTGTTAATGTCGAAAAACACAGTTTCGCAATTGTGATGTTTCCATTAAGTAAGAAAAGCTATTAAAGTCACGCGTGAATACGTTTGTTCTCGCGATAAGTCATTACAAACATGGTGGATGTAAACACAAGCATAATTGCTACCATGGCACTAGCGCTCATCATCAGAGGAGACGTCGGCATCTTATCGAGGCTTTCGAGCGACAAGCCCCACCTGGGAGCGGCTACGTATGCTGCGTTTTGGGGAAATTGTAGTCGGTGAGTTTACAACTTTCTTTTACAACTTTGGTGATTTTACTACTACTTCTACTTCCTGTTGTCTTCTTCTTCGTCTTTTTCGCCAGTAGAAACAGCCGGTTGTTGATCACGTGACTCCCGTGATGCGAAAAAAAGTGTTTACATTGCAGTTTTGCGAAACACACCAATTTCAGTGCAGCCGGAAAAAACCTCATCCTAGCACAAAACATTTTGTTGAGAAAAGGAACTTTTTCGAAAACGACGTGTTTCCACTGAGCAAATTTMTTTTCGAAACTCTAATTTGCGTATTTTCACTGTCAGTGGAAACGCAGCTACTGATAGTGATTAAAATATCTAAAGAAACATCAGATTCTTCTCTACAGTCTGTGTTGTCAGCCTTTTTAGCAATGCTCTGTTAACATTCAGACATTCCCATTTGACATCACTTCCTGTTACTTTACATGCAAATATCTCAACAGCTGTTCATCTCAGTGATGTGAAATCTTGTTTGCAGTATGTTGTCAATATTATCTTTCCAAAAATACATTCATATTTATTACAAAAAATTGATGTCACGGGAACTTTAATATTTTGTTTTTCTTTCTCCCTGAAATAGCTAATCGTCATCAGCAACAAACAGCCACAATATCTTCTTATATTGCTGTTTTTATAATGATGATTTTATGTGTCGTACATTGTGTTTCTCAGCCTCAAAAATATTTTCTTCCTGATGTACTCTTGTATTTGACTTTTAATGTGACACAATGCTATAAMTAAAGATGAAAAATGTAAAAAAAATTAAGCATATAAGAAGAGCTGCTTTGAGAACCCAAATGTCCGAGTGGGAAACATACAGATTTTTTTTTTCAGGAGCTACAATACTTGAAAGTTGAAAAATATTGCTGCTCAAACTTTGTTTAAAAATGTATTACTGGGTGTACTTTTTCAAGTGATTATATTTACTGAAGTTAACAGTCACCGCTGTAAAGTGCCAACACAAAMTGTTGATAACTCCAGAAAATTTAGTTTGATTGTATTTGAGAGTAATTAACAAAAAACACTCTGATGGTACATAGTTTGCACAAGATCTGGCAATATTTTGTGAAATTTCATCAAACAGTTAAAACTATTTCTCAACAACTGATCATAGTTYAAATCTCTGGCATGACTTGTGGTCTTTACACAAGTTTAACTTTAAGTCCACACAGGCCTTTCAAAATTAAATATTGCTAACCTCTGTTATAAGTTTTTATAAATACTAATACTAAATAAAGCTTTTCTTGACTTAGTCCTTTCCTCTGGTGATTTCTGTTTCTCCTCGGATGTACTTGCTAAAGATTGGCTGTAATTTCTATTGCTGTATGAGCCAGATCTGAAGCTGAAACATTTGGCCTGCTGCTGGAGCCAGGATGTCTTTTGAGACGGCCATGGGGACAGCAGGAAGACCGCTTGGCKTTCAGAGGAGGAAGTGAGTGAGTAAGAAGTGGAGCAAGGGAAGAAGTGGGAGAATTGGAAGTCAAACTATGATGGAAATAAGTCATGCAAGATAACATACAAAACATGTTAAAAGTTAAAAAGAAAAAACAAAAACCCTGCATTTCAATCGGCTCGCAGCAGAACACACGTACTAAAGATGCTCAATTTCGGTAAGGTCAGCTCAGGATGACACTGCTGTAATTCGCAGTGACAGTTGCGGGCGAGTTATCGGGGAAGTGCGGCATGTAAATCACCATCTWGCGACCACTACACCTTTAAGTATTGAGAGCCCGCTCCAGGGAGAAGGCCAGGAGCTGCTCCGTGGGCAAGCAAGGGAAGCATGGACACGCAGAGATATTTACATACAGTCAGACAGACTTCCTGACATTGTCAAGCCCAGGAGCGTTGATGTCAGATCCACTCCTTCCTGTGCAGGAGGGGAGAACGCCATGCTATGACAATGGGCCCAAAACAGGACAAAGAGGAAATGTTTAAATTTAGGCTACTTCTTCCACCATCTCCTCTTTCACGGCACTGGAGCTGTTTAGTTTTTGTGAATTCTTTCAGTTTACCCCCCCTGAGCTCCCTCTCGATCCCCCATTGTATCATTTCAATAGAAGGATTTTCACATTCAGAGTAAATCCCAAAGGAATATCAGCCATGAGACCAGTGTTCAGTCAATAACTTGTTTTCATTGCTGCTTTAGAACTTGTAAGTGCTTTTTTTTTTTGGTCTAAATCTTCAGCAATTTTTTCTGAAAAGCTCACAACAAAAACAACAAGCAACAAGGGGAGATGGGGATAGAAATTCCGATTAAAAGAATAGTTCTGATTTCTTAAAGTGGATTTCTGTTGAAAGGCTAGAAACAAATAATATTTTACTTGTAAATACATTTAAACAACCTTGGACAAAAAGGGTTTAAATCTAAAAGAACTGGTCAGTTAAAGTGGACACAGCTAACCAAAAGGTTAGCTTTGGTAACTCAAAGCTTTGCTAATTAAAAATATAGTTACACTAACGCTAAATCCTTAGACATGTAAAAATTTAATGTGGAAGTTAGAAACAACAGTTTATTGCTAACTGCTCAGTCTGCRCCACACCACACATCTTCATCTTGAAGTTGTTTGTTAGTTAGATGTTAGAAGACTTAGAGTTGACAAAATCTAATTTATCAAAAGCTAATTGGGATGCTAACAGTTTTCTAGGTTAGTAAGGCTAATCTGCTAAATGAAAAAAAGTGTATTAGCTGTTAGCTGATTAACAGAACCAAWGTCCAACAGCTAATCTAAGCAGACGGTTTAAAATGTTAAATCCTAAACCTTTACTTTGTCATTAGTCTCGCTCGACACAGTTATCTACATACAATTCTTTATTTTTAAACACAAAAAGCAGCAGCATTTATCTGTAGCACTTCCTGCAGGAATATACTCACATACCGTATTTATGCCAGCTATGATGATTAAGAACAGGTATAAATGATAAATGTTTTCTTTAAACTGTGTTCGCATAAACAGTTATAAAAACTGTCTATACTGGAGCTTTTTTAAGAGGTCAGCAACACAGTTTACTACATACTAGTATGGCCATTGACASTGCTAGGCAAAATTTATGGCTGCCATATTGCTAAGTGCTACGCCTACCTCTGTGTAATCTTGAGCTATACTTTTATATCCCTTTATATTTTCAGTTACCTGATATGCGACTACCCTCAGTACTGCTGTTTTACAGTATTTTGTGCCACATAGTCTAGAACAGTGGTTCTCAATCCTGATCCTCAATCACTATCTTGCATGTTTTAGATGAGTTTAAGTGCTGCAGAAGCCTGTTAATCACTCATTCATTTAAGTATTAGGAGTGCCAAAGCAGGAAAATGTCTAAAATATGTGGGATAGTGGTCCTTGAGGACCAGGATTGAGAACCACTGGTCTAGAAAGAGCAACAATCCCTAGTATAACTGGATATGAGACTATTAATTCCAAATAAAATTTTAAGAAATGTAATACCAGGCTCTTCAAAGTGCAGGTTTTAATGATTATAACAATTAACAGAAAATCATTGAGATTCTTGGCTACGTTTATTTATTTTCTTCAATAACTATGATCTGCTGCTCTTCTGACTGAAGATGCCACGCAGCACCTTCCAAGATGGCAGCACACATTCTTGTCTTGATAGAGTAGACTGCACCATGTTTTGCCACCCCAGTGCTTTTGTAATTTAGTGGTTTTCGCCCTACTTGCACTAGCCGTTAGCTCATTAGTCCAGTCAGAACACATAAAAAGCACAGACTGTTCCGAGACCAGGTCAGTGGTCAATTTGAGGTCAGCTTGGCTGCCAGTGTCCATGTTAAGAACAGTAAACGTTAGCACTCCTGTTTATTTATTATTTTATGGAAATTTTGACCACTACTGGTAGCAGTTATTGAAGTTAAGAAATGTTGATCCATAGAAACATGACGTGAGCACTGCATGGAGACAAATACAACTTGAGGACGCTGAAATCAAAGTTGACTTTGTCAATTCAATATTATAAGACACAACACTCACTAACATCTCTACGCACCAATGACTCATTTGCTACCTGTTATGCACAAAATATTTATAAAATAATAACTAAGAAGCAAACGGTTATTGTTTTTCACATGGACATTGGCAGCCAACTTAGACTTTGATCTCCAGTTGACCTGCTCTGACTAGCCAATCTACAATCACTTCGCTCTGTCTCATGTTTGTGTGAGGTTGGATATTGCTTGCATGAAATATCTAAATCATGTAAATAATGGAAGGTCCAGCAGTTGAAAATGTCAAAATGATGCACTATTTACTTCTGTCACAATAGGCATTAAGAAAACAGTAAACAGACCTATAGTTTCTGCATACTTTCATCTGACCAAAGGGGAAACAGTGGACAAATACCTCTAAGATTTAGATCCTGTAACTAAAGCATCAAGCTCCAAAGACAATGTGAAATATGTTTATGTCTGCTCTCATGACATCATCACATGTAAATATCTGGTGTAATTTGCTGATACAAAGGAATTATAGAGCCACTTGTGAGTTTAGGAATTGCTGAATATGGTAATGACTTTTTAGTAAACTGTGTTCTAAGTTTTTCCAGCACTGTAGACAGAGCTAGATTAGAATTGTAATGGTAATTCTCTATTAAAAGCAGTAGTTTTTACAGTTTTGTTGCTATCACTGCCAAATACTTTTATATATTTCTTTAAATTTAATTTATACATAARAACTCCCAAATTTAGCACAAAAAGTAAGTAAATTTGTGTTTGGTAGATTATTTCTTTGTTGTGCCAATGCTTGTTGGCAATACATCTTATAAGCTACTGTTGGAAAGCCATTTAATTTTAATTTTAAATGGTGCTATTGTAAGGAACATGCATTTGTGGGATGAGCAGCAGAGCTGAGTATGTGGGTTGCACATATAAAAAAAATTGGCCAAATCATTTCTGCCATTACCAAACAGCTTAWTTTGTTATTGCTATTGACACTTGTTTTGAGCTTCTGGTACCCCCAGGTGCTGCCAATCAGGTGCCACGAATAAGATTTAGCTATTGCCAACAAAGAAATGATCTACCAAACACACTTACTTTTTGTGCAACGGTGATGGCACCAGAGCTAATTTACTAACCACAACATTTAATTGTTTCAACCCATATATAGTGTGGAACATACAAACTAATACAAAATATAAATTTATTATTGCACATTATTGATTTTTAGCCAAGATTCTGTGTTTTTGTCTCAATTATCATCATCCTGAAAAATGCTTTGCAACAGTAACAAAATGGCAACATGCTCACATGAAAAATGTGACAAACATATACAATTTAAAATTAGGAGCTTTCATGAGTCACAAACAACAAATTTTAGTAAAGTAGAAAATAACATTTTATGATAAAATATGCAAAAGTCTGTTTCCCCGAACAGAGATTGTTTAAAGCAGAGGAGCCCAAAGGGGGGCCCGCGGGCCAAATTTGGCCCGCCAAGCCATTTGATTTGGCCCACCAGCAGTTGACACATTTACTAGGCTGTAACCTGTTGTCCTATGTAAAAAAAAAAAACAACACAGTATTTCCACTTAGTCATTTCATCTATTGGCCCAATGACTATATAAGGGGCTGTAGTGCAGATAGTCTTCACTCATGATGCTGACTTTATCTAAATAGCAAAGACTCATGGGACATTAATGTCCTGTGAGCCTTTGCTACTTGAACGTATGGCAGACTTTCTCCAGACTAAAACAAAAGCGGGCCACTGCACTGGCTGCAGGTTTAATTGTTAAAAATAAAGGACTTTACTTAAAAAGTATTTGTAATTCAAATATTATATTACTGCATTTGGCCCGCAGCCCCAGATAGATTTTCATTTTGGCCCTCTTGGGGAAAATGTTTGGGCACCCCTGGTTTAGAGCTTTCTACAACAGGTAAGACATTTTCTKCTCATACCCTTTCTATAGAACCCCCCTCTTTATATTGATTTATTATTTCCTACTTAAAGTAGGCTGTTGTTGGGTTTTGTTTGAGTCAAAAACTGTGTTGTTTAGAATGTGGGAGTGTGCGTGTGTGTTCCTCTGTCTGAGAGCTTTTATCAGCAAATCAGGAGTGTCGGCAGCAGCGGCAGCGGCAGAGCGGCAGCGCGGCAGCGGCAGAGCGGCAGCAGCAGCAGCAGCAGCGGCAGCGGCAGCAGCGGCAGCGGCAGCGCGGCAGCAGCAGCGGCAGCAGCTCAGGGGCAGGAGTTCACTGGTGTGTGTCTGTGAACTCTGGGAGTTCCTCAAACTCCGCTGAAAGCTGACGGAGTTCGGAGTCGTTCAAACAGAAYCCATGTGAGCTGTACCGGGGAGCCGTCTCTGTCCGCCGGGTTTTTTATTTATTTATTTCCAAGTGACGGACGGGCAGCGGGTCTCCACAGTTTCCCCACGGTGAGGAGGAGGACACGCAGYGGCGGGTGAGTCGACAGCTCAGCGCTCTCCTCCTCGCGGCTTTTTCCCCTTTGAACTTATTTTATCCGAAACTTTACGAAAGTTGAAGAGGTGCTCTGTCGCTGTTTATAAACGGTAGCCTGGCTAAAAGTAGTTTATTACACTGAAACTGCGTAAACACAAGGGGGTTTTAAATGACGTAACGCTCCTGTTAAAAACGATCAACACTTTTTTTCAGGACTAACGTTGCTCTCAATTTAGGCATTTCCGATATTAGCTTTTAGGCTCTAATTATCAAGGTTGTCTAGCCCAGAGGTTCTCAAGCTGCGGTCTCAGGACCCCCAGGGGTCCGCGAGAGGTATATTGGGGTCCTCAATTTTTTTTGACTAAATCGTTAATTTTATTTTTATTTTAAAAATGCATGGAGAACAATGGGCTAATAAAACAAACATAATAAACTTACTAAAAATATTCCCATGGCATTTAGGGGTTGAATTGACAATAAATGATCTTTTAAAACAGCATGAGTTTTATGAGGGGGTCCCTGGAATTTTTTTCGCCCTTGTAAGGGGTCCCCAGACCCAAATGGCTTGAGAACCCCTGTATAACATATAGGCCTAATATTTATTTTTTAACCTAATATGAAGTTTACTAATAGGCTACATAGATACACAGTTAAACGCATATTGTTAAGCCAATCTAAGTGTTCGGACACAGATAGATAAATATCACCGGCTTTAAATGCAGACAAAAAGTTTCCACATCCTGATAGAGCAGTAGGTCCTAAAGTAGGGGGTCACGGCCCCACTGTGGGTCATGAAACACCAAATGAATGCCTTAAAATCATTTTCGGAAATGTAAATAAATGTAAAAATATGTCCAATTTCTATCCAGCTTACTAAGGATAAATACAGTAATATACAGTAAACACATTAGGCCTGTTTGTGTCATTATGATGTAGACAATTTAGCCATGCTTTTAATTTTGTTCATGTTTTGTTTATTTTAGTGCAGTCAATAAACAAAGCTTTTTTCCTGAGGAAAAATAATATTTTTTTATGAATATAATAAAAGAGATAAAGGTTGTATAAGGTGACTGATTTGTCCCCTGAAGAACATGAATAAAGTCATCCACCACTGTTACTTTGTAGGTGGGAAGCTGAAAGAGTCTGAGAACCTCTGTAACAGACAGAAGTCTTCAGATTACACCATTCTCTCTTTTTTTTCCTTGATCAGAATAATATAACCCCCAAATATAGTTTGTAATTGTTGATACTTTGTCAAGAATGCGGCATGGGCAATGACTGCCAGAAGTCTGTGAAGCCCACAAACATCATCAAAAGAGCGGGTTTCCTCCTTTGTGATCCTTTGCCATTCCCTTTCTGCTGGAACAGCTGTACACAGAGGCTGTTTGTAGGTCCCCGTGCCCTTAGTTTTTACTCTGGCTGAATATTCCACTACTTTGGAGCTTAGTCCATCGATGTCATATACTGTATATAAACAGCAATGATCTGTTATCTCTGGAAATTATACTTACTCCATGTAATCACACTCCCTCCTCTTTTATCTATTTGGATGCTTTAAATCAAAAGCCATACAAGAAATTCTTCATGTTATTCCTTCACATAGTCTAGTGAAGATTGATTTTTATTTCTTCTGTTCAAAGAAAGGCTGTTCCAAATTTGCTCCAGTGTTTTTAAAATGTATTTATCTGAGACCTGTTTGGAAATTTTAGTCTTGATGTGTATGAGTTCTTATTCATCAGACCTTGTGAGGACTTCCTTTAAGTTATTTATCTATTCCTTAATTATGTTCTCTGCTTAGATCCACTTCTTTACCTCATAAAGGATCCTGTGTCCATCCCATGCAACACTATACCTGCAGTGGTGCCTTCTGCATTTTTGCTGATCTCACCAATGAGTTTTCTGTACTTGGGGAGTATCAAACTGTTAATTTGGCCACTCCTAGTCCCCCAGCCTTCTTGGTTTGTTTGATTTCTGTTTGCTTGAGGGTCTCTTTCACTTTCAGTTAGAGCCGGTTTGCATATTTACGGGTTCCCTGGAACAGCTGAATGCAAATGCTAAAGTCACCTCCGTATTTTCACCTGCCTTTTCACAACGGAACAATGAAGGAACAGCGCACAGCAGCTTTGTTGTCTTTAAATCACTTTTGGTCCCTTCTGTGCTACACTTGGTGGTAGAACTGAAAAAAAGTTTTAGTTAACTTTAGGACTGCACCGATTAGTTGAAATAATCGATGACGTCGATTATGTAAATTTGTTGACGCAGATTTTTTTATTATCAATTCGCTGTATTACATAACCATCACGTGAATGTTCATGCCATTCCATTTCAGTACCTAAAAGCATCATTGCGACCGTATTGGCATAAGAGTGGTGAGTTTTTCATGCTTGTCCTGAACGCAGCATCGTGCAAGAGTGTAATGACGTCGGCAGTTGCTGCTTCAGTTCCGTCTGAAGCTTGAAACTAAGCCTCGCAGTTCCTGGAGTAAAATTTACCGAACAGGCCGCCTCTGAATTATCTGTTGGATTAATTATCTTGTGAACACGACGTTCGCTTKCTCAAAGTAAATAAAGTACCGCCACTTTCTTTATTTCATCCACCATTAAACAGAGACCGGTGTTAGGTCGAGCCACGTTCCCCCATCAGACGGTTCCCCCACCGTCTCATCGTCGATCTGAGGAGACCAGTTGGTGGAGTTTTTAGAGGCGAATGTTATCCCAAGCTGTTAAGCAGTCATGATTCTAAGGAATGCTTTACAGTGGTAAACATGGCCCTGTAACGTTGTTTTAGATAAGTTACTGCCAGATTTACAAAATCATTGCATTCTGTTTTTATTTACATTTACTAAACATCTGACTTTTTGTAGATTTACAAGCTTTTAGAAAAATATGCAACTGATTAAGCATTATCATTAATCATTTTAATGTTCGATTCATAAATACATGTCTTCTCTCTTCCAGGTGTTTGACAGAGAGCGGACCTTAACATGATGTTCATCAAAACTGATAGCTGACACTGTAGAATGAGAGAGGATGGAACAGACAGACAACCCTGTCTCTGAGAGCAACAACCCTAATGGGTTTGTCAATCGAGTGTTCAACGTTTCTCTGGATGTGGAGAATGAGGCCGGCAGTATTCATCCTCAGGAGACGGAGTCGGGGTCTGCCAAGGTGCAAAAAGAGGTCCAGGCCTTATCTTGTCAAACCTCCGTCAAGGACAGACATGAGGTTAACCGGAGGCCCCGTGCCACAGGGGGTATCTGGAGGATCTTAAACCGAAAGAAAGCTGTCCCGGAACTGGAAAGGAGACCCCACTCCATGATTTTGCCCGGGGAGGCTTCCATTCCTAAACTCTCATTTGCAGACAAAGTTCGCTCTTTCAAGAAGCTAAAATCCCCCTCTGTGTTCAGGGGAAAGACGGGTAAACTTTCCACTGCCAAGTTCACTAGCTCCTTGGTGGACGAGGAGTCTTTCTGCTGTGAGATTGGCACTCCTCAGCAGACCAACAGGAGCACAATTCGAAACAAAAGTAAACGGCATTCGTATGCTGGATACACGGTAGATTTTGACTGCTCGTTTGAAGACCTTGATCTGTCCACTCCAATGGATGGCCATCAGCCAACTGTAACAGTAGAGGCTGTGATTCAGAATGGTTGTAAACCTTCTGAAAGAGTTTCTTACAGTAAAAGGAGCAATAATGTTTCAACAAACTGCAACAAAATCACTGGAGGTTGTGAAGAGCCTAGTGTTAAAAGCAGCTCGAGACCTCACCTCAGTGGAGGAAGGCGACACAAAGATGTGTGGAGTTACCTGAGAAGGATTTCTATCTTGGGGAAGACAAATCCTGTCTACTCAGAAAGGAGCTTCGACTCAGAACTTCACTCGCTGGACAAAACCATGGACTCGGATTATGGTTCTGTAGACTTTGAAAGCGTCAGGGACTTTCAGCCGCCGCCTCCGAAAGCCTCGGACACCAAGGGACACTTTGGTGGTCTTTTTAAGTTTTTTAACAGTGTAGCAGAATCTGCCAGAAAATGGCGAACAACATCGCGCTCCTTCTCTCCTCCCGAGGGAGAGAAGATGCCGATGACCCCCCCAAGCGTCCCGCAGTGCACAGCGGACAACATTCACAGCATGTCTTTGACTTTCCACAACGAAGAATCATCTACATCCGTACTTACACCATCATCGCCTCTGACCGCTAAGTCCTCGCATCCCAACAGCTTTGACAGTGAGACTCCAACACCTGTGAAGGGTGAACAATCCCCCAACATTGTCCTGAAAGCTTTTAGAGCTTCTTCAGGATCTCGAACTGTTAACGGTTTTCAGAACTGTGACGTTATTGTCAAACCCACAAAAGACAAAGAGACAAACCCTAAATCCACAACCACAGTAGAGAACCACACTTCTGATTCAAGTCCAGACGTTACCATTGAAAGGAACCATCTGAACTGCCTCTGTCAAGAGGAAAAGGTAGAGGGACAAAACGGAAACGAGCAAGATTCCAAGGATGCTCCCCTCGACTCCCACCAAGTAAAGGAAGTGAATGTCCAATCACAACAGGGAGATAAAGAGAGCGTGACCAATAGCCTAACAGCGTCTGATTCGACAGAAGAAATATTTAAGGTATGTGACTTAAGCCAGATAATGAGGTACATTGTTTGTTTGTTTGTTGAATTCATTGTAATAAATTCATTTACTAGAGTTGTTTGCTAAGCTACGGTTTAGTTTTTTTTGAGAAAATGGCACATTTGTGGACAATGTGTCATAAATTTATGTCATAACCACATTTCATTGCAGGCCTTTTTCACTTCATTAACATTCCTAGAGGCATGTGTCATGTAATTACTGCACAAATGCTCAAAAGATCATTTATGTAACTGCTTTAACCATGGTCATTTTTTTCTTTTTGCTTCTTAAAATCATTGACAGCAAGTTGCATTGGAAATGGTACTTATTTTTTCTCTATACAATCTAATATTAAAGGTGCATTTGCAAAGCAGCAGCTGGTAGAATGATAAGATTTGCAACTCTGCCATTGTCCTTTTGCCCCATCTGTTGGACAAAAGAGGATATAGTAAATGTAAAAGCACACACCATTCTAGAAGAGTTTGTCCTTTCCTGTTTAGCCAGCCTTTTGTAGCCTGCAAGGAAACCCTACATTTCCCATAGAAGCTTGCAGAGTGTGACTGCAGCAGCTCCCAATAGCTTTGTGACGTCAGTGCTTCACGACAGCACCCTCCCCTTTTCACTCCACTGGAAGAATTAGTCATCTCCCTCCTAGTCATCCCAACAAGTCAGGACACGTTAGTCCTAGCTTCTGACTAAATGAGATATGACATCTCAATACTCAGCACACTTTCATGGGGGTTTTGTTATGCAAAGGCCAGGGCTTTAGGAAGGTTTGTTTTGCAAAGATTAGTAACCTTCCGTCCCACAATAATTCTGCAGGGTTCTGCACTGACACCTATCTTAAAGCACAAACAAACATATATATA
>NW_013952621.1:382707-391596 GCF_001266775.1 Austrofundulus limnaeus
ATATATAAATGGGATCTTAGATAAATGAATAAATAGACATATTTTATAATAGAAGTTATGAACTTTAAATGGAATACCTATTAGGAAAAAAACAATGCAACATAAAAATGTTTTATATGAAATAAAATGCACGTTAGACCTTGAAGGAATAGTTTGGTCATTTTAAAGTGGTGCTCAGTGTAAACATGAAAAGTTATCTTACCTGTTGTAAATACTGTAGCTTCTTGAATGACCTCAGTTTGTAGAACAGGTGTTTACATCTGACAGGACTGACAGACTAACATCTGGATTGAATGTAGGATAGTCCAAAGTTGACTGCTGCCGTTTTAAAATAGCTTCATTTTTCAAACATTGCAGCGATTCATGTGAATTCTGTGTAATAAACTGCAGCACAACTGTCAGCTTTGCATTACATGTTTATTCAGACGAGAGAAAAATCAAAGCAGCAGCATGATGATGATGTACTGTCAGGGTGTTCAGAGGTCGTGTCCAGCAGGAATTTCCTAATATTTCTGCTGTTATGCATATAATGCAAAATGTAAAGCTGTGTGCGTGTTTGAAAAAGGTATGTGCATGAACCACTATGGAACTTTGACGACTGGAGATGATGTCCAAATTAATACTTTAAAAAAGACTTTGGCATTATTAAACAGCTCAAGTCTTTAGGGGTTTATGCAGACGTTTGTGGTAAATCTGTACACAGCGTTACATTTTGCATCATTGTTTTAGCAAAACTATTTAGAAATTTCTGCCACATGTTACCTGTATGCCCTGGAAGTACTACAACTTCCTGCCACTGGTGCTGTTTATGCCTGTGATAAACAAATAATAAATTACATGTAAATACTAGCCTGGCCCTTGCCTTCCTACGCAGTTCCGCTCAATTCTAGTTTCCCTTCACTGCTCCGTCTGGGATTTCTCCCATAGACAAGGATTTCTTCGGGACAATTTCATTCGGGCCAATCAGAGAACAGAACGTYGATTTTCTGCACAGTGTCTGCTAGTTAGTTTAGCATACGGCAGTGGAGGAAGTGAATGAAGCCAGTCTGTTTTGATAAGGCTTACAAACTAAAATAAATTTGTCTGACAAAGCAGCAGCTCTCATTTACAGTCGTCTCGTTCGGCTCGGTACTTTTCTCCTCTCAGTAGGGTTGTTTACAGCGCACGMGATTTCTGGTTAGCTTCTTAGCTTAGCCTCCTTCACAGTGGAGCTGGCACTTGTGGCCAGCCGATCCAATCATTTTAAACTTCAGCAGAGGCCACGCCTCCAGCAAGAATCGCTTCTCTATAGCCGGGAGTCCAGACCCTCGAATGAAGCAAAGTGAAGGACAGGGATGTGGTTTTTACCAGGCTATGTAAATACTATTGTGATGTGAAACAAACAGCAATGTAAAGGTTTATAAAAGTGTTTACCTGAACCACTATGAAGTTTTGGTCTTTAGTTTGACTAGCCATTTGCTCATCAGTCTTGCTGGATGTAAACAAGGCTGTTCAAAATGTTATCCACAACTAATGAATTAACTATTTTTTTTAAATCTTTACACAGAAAACCGTTTCATAATGACCAAACTATTTATTTTAAACGCTTAGAAATGTGATGCATTTTCTTAATAAATACCTTTATTATGATGTAATTTTAAGTTTATTGAGTAGTAATTTATCTAATCATCTAAATCAACTGTTATAGGTGCTTATATAATCACTATTTCTTTTTAATTACAAAGTTTAAATGTTTTTAGTTGTCTACTTCAGAATCTTRCTGAGTTTGCGAACTATTCATTTATTTATTTTTTTACAATTTTTGGCTTACTTCTAAGAGTTAAAAAGGGCAACAAGACTTTGTTTTTGTTGTTTTGTTTTTCAAAGACATTTGACTTTATTCTAAAAAGCTGTAATTCAAACTGAACAGTGTGGAGCTTTAAGCAGTGCTCTGTTTCAATGATGCAAACTGAAACTCCCATGCAAATCACTCTCTCTTTCCTCCCTGTAGAGGTTTGGTAAAGTTTTACGCTGTGGTTCAGTTTGCACTGAGAAAGCAGTGAAACATCTCCAAGAAACCAGAAAACAAGTTCAGTCGCCTTCATTTAATTCTTAGGATTAACCGAACCCTGTGTTACTTAGAATTTACTGTACACCATTAAATCTTTAGACTAACAGGGTTTTTGAATGCTAGTCGTAAATAATGTTCTCAATGTGTAGAACCATCATAAAGTCACAAAAAGTGTTAAATCTTAAAAATATTGCCTATGCTTGCCTTGAACAATAAATGTTTTTAATTAAAAGTTTATATTGGCCCAAGGGGAAAAAAATCATAACTGCTGAACTTAAAGGGAGTTTTGCAGTTTAGGATTCTGGAAGTTATTGAAAGCGTACAGCAAGGATTTTGAAATAGATTTTGAATCAATTTTAAACTTTTCGTTTGATTCAGTGCAACAAAATAAACAAATCTATAAGGTAAAAGATAATAGTACTTGTTCTTTTACATAATGCAGTGTTTCCTTGCCCCCCATTGTCCAGCCCTTGACCTGTTGCTCGTAAGTAACTGTGTCCCCCTGAGCAGTTTAGCTGAATAGCCCTGCCATACAGCACTATTTTTAGATTAGTGCTGATGAAAAACATGCACTCTCAAAAGAGGATACATATAATGACAATAAAAGGTTACGAGCATTCATCAAGAAGCCGTATCTGTTAAACTGGTAAAGCTTTCAAAATTGAATACACTTGTCTCTTAAATGTGATTAACTTGCCAACCCAGTGCTGTCCAATCCTGGTCCTTGAGGTGCCAGTGTCCTCCATGTTTTGGATGTGTTTTTTTGCATAAACACACCTGATTAGAATAAAATGGCTGATTAACGGACAGAACTTGAACACAKGCTGAAGGGATAAGTCAATCATTGAATCGGGTGTGTTGGAGCAGGGAAACAAACACATACAAACCAGTGGCCTTTGATAACCAGGATGGGACACCTCTGTGCTACTACCTCTTTGGTATTTAGTTATCTCTTCATACCACTGCAACTTAAAACAAATCTAAGTTCAGGTAGATTCTGGCTTTTTTTTTTTTTCAATAAAATACAAGATGTCCTTATTTTACCTGCAGAGACATTTTCCCATCCCCCCCCCACACTCTAAATATGCATTCTTGCACTTTATATCTGGGCCAAACTGCTGAGTATCTTTGCCAATCACAGCTGTGCGAGCAGATTGCCAACCAGACAGGCGGCAGTGCGCGACAGCCAGGTCCAGCCTTGTCCCTGCCTAGCACAGACAGGACCTCTGTACCTCGCAGGCGCTTGCTCGCCCGGCCTCGCCCGGCCTCGGCTGTCCTGGACCTGCGGAGGCCCGTTCCGGATCGAGAGCTCCACACGCACTACAGCGAGGTCGGCTCGCTGCCGCGGCTGAGGCGCAGGCCGGCGGCCACCATCGTGCTGCACTCTCCGGGGCAGAGACGGATGGCGGCGCGCTCCAGGCCGTGCTCCGTCATAGAGAGCAGCGTTACTAGAGAGACGCAGTCCACGGAGCTGCACCACCCAGTAAGGATAAATAACACAAGCATTTACACATTATATAAAAAAAGTACACACAACTAAACCATATGATCCTGTAAAAATGTCTCCTCCTGGTGTTGGAAAAACCATGAAAGTAGGATGGCCGAGTCTCACAGTAGCCTCCACCAACTCGGTGATAAAAATAGAGCAAGCCCATAATGAATCAAACACACTCCAGAAGGGCAGTTCAGTTCTAACCCAGTATTTATATACCGCTCACTGTTAGTTGCAACAATGCCTGCATGCTCTGCCTCATTTACCGAGGCCTGCGCTCTCCAACRCTGCTTTCCCCCTGCGTTACTTTCCCTCTCTTTCCTTTCGCCTCCATCTCACTCGTTCCTCTCTTTCTCTTTCTACCTCCCGTGCTCCCAGTCCTTCTCTGTGGCCAATTTTCTGCCTCATCGCTCCCATAAGCTTTACCTCTCATTGCCTTAACTCAGAGTCACTTCATTTGAACCTGAGAGCATGCCTGCTTGGCATGATGTCTCTCTTGGTTTGCTGCGGAGCACGCACACCGGCCTGCGCACCAGAATAGAGTTGCTGGATGGGAAATACTTGAATTTACTGCAAAGAAAATGGGACATGGCAGTAAGGAAGACTTTTTTTAAAGGTGAAGGGCAGGAGAAAGTGTGCGTGCGTGCGTGCGTGCGTGTGTGTGTGTGTGTGTGTTCAACCTTGTGAGAGTTACAGTTGCAGCGTTTGGAGAACAGGAGATGTCCTAACTATTCAGTACCCCTCCAGGCCTTGTCTCGCCCCCCGGGAGTGTCACCACTTGAGCCCCCGCTCAGGGCTTCTCTGCAGCGGTGTCGCTCCCTGCCACTCACCCCCAACACCCTCACTGCCTTGGCACTGCTCCTGCCTCAGTCAGGTATTATTGAGTTTTTCTGTTCTGTTTGCATGAATATGTTAATTACAAGTTGATGTTTATACATATATACATTTGTGTTTGTTCTGTCTTTGTTTGTTTATGTCCGTCCAGTAGCCATGGGTCAGTCGTCATCGTCGGTGCGGCTGCGGTCTGGAGGCTCCGGCAGCTGCAGAAGAAGGAGGCTGCTGAGACCTGGGTCAGAGCCGCTCCAGGTCAACATAGTGAGTTAGACACACCCATTAAACCAACACACGCATATAAATACAGCTTTATGTGGTCGATGCATACCCCCCACTGTGCAGTGATATTACACTCGGGCACGTTCAGGCTCTGACGTCACTGTTCAGAAAAAAAAAATCAGAAAATACKAAGAAAAAAGCATTAGTGTGTGTTATTGTTTTATTTATTTCTTACAGTTTTATTTTTAATTTTCCATCGGATAATGAAAGAACTGATCCATGTCGAAGGTGCTCATGTGGAATAATGTCATGCTACACACTCCCGGGCCATTACTCATTCCGAGCCGGCCACACAAAAATCTCACATCGACGAAGCTGTGACATCGTTTCTTTTTTATTTTATTTTTTTGTAATTGCTCCCGACGCGCTCCGAGAACTGTTTACAAGTTTGCGTCTTTGTCAGCTGGGTAAAAATTAGCTGCAGTGTGTGCTGGAGTAACGCTACACAGGAAGTAAAATCCAGGCATTTCGGAGTTGATGCTTTGATGTGCTAGAGTCCTCTGGGACAGGGGAGGGGGCTCCAGTGGAAGGAGATGCAAAGTTGTTGTTTATATATATATATATATATATAGTTTTGTATATATATATATATATATATATATATATAATATCCCTGACAGGGTAGGAAATATTTCTGGGGCTGTGTCCAGCTTTTATACCTGCAGCACCTTAATGCACAGATGCTGCATTGTTTCTGAGTTACTTGATACTTTCTCCTTTGTTTCTTGCGCTGCTTTTATTCTGGAAGTGCAAACATGTTTCCTCATGCACAATCCAAGTCATGTTGTGTACCTTCTCTTACTAAAATTGAAAAGTGCATGTTCAGATGTGCTCAGTTTGTACAAAAGGAGCATTGTTGCCACTTAATTCCTCAGTGTTATTTATTAAAATGTCTCACCAGTAATTGTTTAATATCATCAAAAATTGTTAAATTGCCTACTATTAACAGCCAGCATTGTTTTTATGACAGTGATGCTATCTGTAAAACTGGCTGATTGTAGATTTTGTTTTTTGCATGTCTCAAACAAACAAAAAATAAAAAAATAAAAAAGTGTGTCCTTGAGGAAATGAGACTGCTGTCTTTTGACTTTGATTAGAACTTTTTCCTCCCTGATCTAAATTGTATTTGTGAACCGCCGCACGTTGTTGCTATGACATTCAGCTGGCTCCCGTTCAGCTTCCTGCTTCTATCTTTAGGCCGCCTTTTTAAGCATGAGCTAAATAGAGAAAGCGTGTGGGTGAAAGAGAGAAAACGGGGTGGGAGGGAAGGGAAGAGAGGAGAGAGAGAGAGAGAGAGAGAGAGAGATGCTCCCTTTGTCACGGCCCTCCCTTGGGGTTGGGAACGCGGACACGTAACACTAGAATATTCTTCTGTTGTTTGTAAGGCGAGGGGAGCTATTTTGTAGCTAAAGCATTGGGATTTAAATTAGATGAGGAGCAGATACTCTGAGTTTATTTATTACTATTATATTTATATAGACCGAAACTAACTGTGTAATTATTTAAACAAAATGGCACGGCGATATCACAACAAGATGGTGGGATAGCGATGCCTGCTGCCTCTCACATGGCTGTCATGCTCAGCTGAGCTGTTTGGGATCCAGTTTAGTGTTTGTTACAGTCTTCCTGTTATGATGATGACTGGAGACTTGAGGCCGCAGGCGGAGAGAAAGCGTTCTCACTGCAGTGGATTAGCTACTAATGCTGACGCCTCTTTTCTCCCTTTCATTTAAATGGATTTCCACCCCGCGCGCCCTCCTCACGTCTCCGTTTTTGCAGCAAAAAAAAAAAGAAGTGGGTCCWCTCTTCTTGTATCTACTTCCGTCCCGTCTCATTATAAACTCAAAAAGGAGATGTACTTCAGCCACAGCAGCCTTTAATTCTTATGCAGATGAGTTTTTTTTGTGTGTGTGTGAGTGTGTGTAGCCAATGCTGCGCTCAGAGCTCACCTGTCATCTTGTCCAGAATAAATAAAAAGCAGGTTTGTCTTATTGACGACTCTATGCATATTAGAAGTTTGAACTTAAATCTTATAAGATTAGCTTTGGGCCAACCGAGGACTTAAGTGGCAAAAATCATATTATGCAATAGGCTCTATTTATCATGAACGCATGAGTCAGCAGCCTGGTTGGCCAAACAAGAAGTGAAGGATGAAAAAAGGACAATTTTGAGTTGAAGGACTTATTTCCAAACGGTAGCAGCTCCTATGTCCTAACTGTTATTTTACCAAACATGCACGACGGTTTTATGTGGATGATACACCCTCTTCATAACACTTGGATCCACTCGTGCGCACTTCGCATGCTCCTAAGTTGTATTCAGGATTAATCTGTCAGGATGCATGAGTCACTGCCTTGACATCTTCATTATTTGGTGAGTAACGAAGAGCACCAGCTAGTGGTATCGCTGCCAAACACACACACATTGTGTGTGCCATTTTACCCGCGGCTTTATTTCGCAGAAGCCATGGGAATAGGTGTTCCTCAAAATAACTTTGTGCATGCACAGTTTGCACGGTGAACCACAGGTGACCCAGAATCCTTCATCGATGTTCATTCAGCATTGTTCACCTGCCAACGCGCCAACTGCTAAAGCTGTTTCGTAGCACACGTGAGCTCTGATTAATGGCACTGCCCCTGACTCAATCTTATGGGGATGGTTGTGTCAGAGCTTCCCTAGGCTGTTACTGCAAAAAAAAAAAAAAGGGATTTCTGTGTGTCAGGTGTGTGCACGCACATCTTGCAGCTGATGGTGCGTGTGTGCATTTCTGCTGAGTGTGTTTTTATGTGTGTTTGAGGAACAGGAGATGGGTTTTCTCTTATATAACTTTGGCTTCAGCGACTCCCTACAAAAGCCTCTTCCCGTTTTCAGCTGGCTGCGTGTTCCCTGGGACTAAAAGAGCTGTTCTCACTGGCATGTCCTGTTCTACAACATCTCGTCACTATACTCAGTATTTTGTCAGATCACGCTTGTTCAGACTTGTGCTTGTGCAGTTTATCTCTCACCTGGGCCAAATTATCATTCCGTAGATCACTTGCCAAATAGCAGAGACAGTAAAGAGGTTTTAACGATTATCACGAAAAGCAATCATTTTTTAAATAAAACAGTTTAAAGCAAGGCACCTGTGTAACCCAAGATAGTATTCTGAGTGCACTTTTCTGATCGTCAGTGTTCAACATTTTGTGAAACATACTGCTTTTTCATGGTCATTTGACAGATTATTAGGGATAAAGATATCTTTGGTTGTTAAGACAACATAGCCAGCATGTGATAGGTGCTGTAATAAGATCCCTTCCTGTCTGACAGCACTGTCTTATAGTGGAAACCCCACAGGCAAAATGTGCATCAGTTTTCTTTTTTTTTACAGAAAAAGTATGGGATTTCTATGTATGGAACACTTCTACTGGCAAAAAATTCATGTGCTTTTATTCGCTTTGCTTTTCTATTGAATGAAATCTAATAACGACCTCTAGATCACAGAGATGCAAGGCTAGCCACTGTATTTGAATCCACTCTACACTCTTCCCTACCTGCACCCTGAGCTACACCTTTTAAAATTTACATCTGACATAACTTCCCCTGAAACTTAGCAAGGCTTTCAGGCAACATTTGGCTCATTTCATAATAGGTATTGCTCTGGTATTTAATTTTTATCCTTTTTTTTAATAATCATGTTTTCTGTGAAACAAGATTAACTTATCTAGTTGATAGATATGTAAGTGTGTAAATACTCACTAAAATTTGGATGCCATTTTGTCAGCTTGCAGACCAGTTACGGGAATGTAAATGCTTCAATTTGCAAGGACTGGCAGATCTAGAATGGAGAGTATCACGTGGCAGTGTCATAAGTGAAAAGATGGTGTTATCAGGCAGTTGCTGGAGCGTCCAGTTGTCAGTCAAAACACGGCATGAAATGACGATATGGGAGTCATACAGTCATGAGTAAAGCTAATAGCATCTTGGTGAAACAGATGAGGTAGAAATGCTAGGTATTGTTAAAAAATATGCAGATAAAAAATCAAAAGATAGGTTGGACATGGATATGATGTTTGTTGTAGAGGATTTATTGAGTTCATTATTGGGACATTTACATATATGCAATTTATCATTTTCAACAGGAATATTTCCAGATAATATGAAAGTAGCTAAGATAATTCCTAGTTTTACCACTAAATCTGTAGGTCACACCATTCCTGCATTTTAAAAACCTAATACTAAAATATCAGAGTAAACA
>NW_013952621.1:394386-412073 GCF_001266775.1 Austrofundulus limnaeus
TACTCAAACTTCTCAAATTTTATTTATTTACTGCGTTTGTTGGAGAGAAATTTGTCCAAGAAGCTAAAAGATCAACAATATACTACAAACAACATGACAAAGGCTGACATGCATAAAAGGGCTTGGACCCCGGTCATAACTGCTTTGCAGTTCTAGTTTTAATTTGGAACCCTTATCAACATGGACTGACTTCATTCACTTCCTCCACTGCCGTATGCTAAAATAACTAGCAGACACTGCGCAGAACATTGACGTCATTCAAAACTCCACCCTCTGTTCTCTGATTGGCCCAGGTAAAATAWACTACAAGAGACACTGCGCAGAAAATTGACATTCTCTTCTCTGATTGGCCCGGCTAAAAATCTGCCAGTGAAATCCTTGTCAATGGGAGAAATCCCAGATGGAGCAGTGAAGGGAAACTAGAATTGAGCGGAGCTGCGAAGGAAGGCAAGGGCCAGGCTACCATTCCATGTCCATCTCGACATAAACACCAGAATAGAGGTGGCTGCATTTGTGATGCTGTAACCAGGAGCTGTAGAGAGATGACAACTGTTTTAACATGTTTGGTGATGAATCTTGGTAGGGCATTATCATGATTGATAATTGTATGCGCACATGGAATCACCAGTGGGAGACTACCAATCTTGCCAATGCTTTGGAAAGACATTAAGGCTGATTTATACTTAACAAGACAAGAGACTATGGATCTGTCATTACGTAATTTGGGATGTCTTTGTCTCACTGAGTGTTTATAGTCAAGGTGAACACACGGACAATAAATCATAATAACGCCTTCTTCTGCACTACCCACTGTAACAGACGTCACGTGCATATCCAAACCAACAAGATGGAAAGAAGACATGGCGACATTTGCTCACTCAGTAGGACCAGACATGACCAGGTCGAGTTCAATCTGTTGGTACTTGAAGCTGCTCCATCTTGCTACGAACAACCAGCTTCTGGGAGCGGACCATTTTCAACAAAATAATATGCAGGATGGATGGATGGATGGATGGATGGATGGATGGATGGATGGATGGATGGATGGATGGATGGATGGATGGATATGCTCTGTTCTGCATAATCAAACACTCCCACAAATTTCTAACCTGTCACAACGTAGCCTGCAAGAGGGGGCTAAGTACACGACAGTGTGTCAGCAGGAGGTAACAAACTGAAGCTACACAATTTCCTTTGCACAACTGCGTAAATGAGACATGAGATGGGAGGCAAATGGTTTGACTTCAGGTATCCTCTGGAAATGAATTAAGGGCTCCCTGATGGCACCACTACACCAGTAAAACTGGTTTTCACATGTTTTACCCCTTTTAGACGGAGCTCTGATTTAGCCCTTCAAAAATACAACACATCCCCACTGCATCATGTTAAGGTCCTCCTGTGACCAGCAAGATCTCATGGTCTTTCCCTGCCTGAGTATATGAGATATTCAATTGGACATCAGCTTTGACCCAGTGCCKATCAGCTGGATCTCAAGGGTCCATCACCACAGCTGAGTGTTGAGTTGCTGCAGGAGAGGTATACAATGGCTTGCATGACTTTGTTCTGCACCAGAGCTGTAATGTGTCTCTAGACCTTAGGGGTGACACACTCTGCTGACATAAAACCAGCAGTGTGCCCGTTCCACCAACTCCATTATCCATTTGATCTAATATTTTGTCATATGACCTCTTCAACACATTCATTTCATTTCTACCACTCTGTTTGAGTGCCTGACTTTATTCATATTTTTTACATAGCACATGAAGGTATATTTATACAATATTCCTAACAATTAAATCAGAGAAAGGAAAAGTAAGCTTGCTCCTTTTCAGTCTGCAGTGTAATGCTCACAGGAATAGTGCTAACAATTATTCTTCATGTGGTCAATAGGTTGCCTTATTTTAGATAGGCCGTCTGATTACACTAACTGCTCAGTTCCAGTTTTATTTGTTTCATTGTAATAAGAATAAAATCAGCTCTGCTCCAGCTTGGTTTATCCTGCCCTTAAAATAATGAGACAGAAGCTAACTGCCTGTACTGTTTTCTGCTAGTTAGAATATATCCTGGAGGCCTCTGTGAACGATGGGCTGCATTTTTCTGGCAGCTGCCACTTCTCATATACATTATTTAGCTTAACTTTCTCCCTCTGACCTCCCTGCTACTGTGCTACACCACATGTGGCATCAGAGAAAACTCTCCCATCACTGTTACGCAACTGCCGTGTACCTTTTTGACATTCCTCCGCCCCTTTTATTCCTGACCTGAGAGCTCATCCACCTCTTTTCTTCTTGTCTGAGATCAGGTTTTCTTCCCACTGCTGTTATTTTTTCTTCCTTTTTCTCTGTTCCATCACCTTGCTTGGCCTCACCTTATCCTTTCCTCCCTCCAGGCATGTGAAAACACCTGCCTCCTGCAGCCTGGTGTGTGTACGCATGTTTCTGTCCTCAGCCTTGCCTTTGCGGGGGGCCATATTTTAAAGAGCTTTGGTGGAGCTTGTTAGTGAATGCCACGGGACTTCACACTATGAAATCTCTGACTGGAGCTGTCCTGTTCACAAAATATAAAACATTGAAACAAACAAAATGCTAAACCAGTCCTTAGCTAAGAACAATTCATTGTTTGATTATTGCATTCTGCTTTGTTTTTAGCAAAGAAGAATTAATTTGCAATCTTACAATGCAAACCCCTGTCAGACAGCAGGTGGAGCTTTTATAACCGCGATGAGTTGCACATCTGTGACATTTTCTGTCCTCATGACAGCTGATTAAAGTGAGTGGGTTCTTTGAGACCAAACGTTTTCCCTCTGATGATGTAAGTAGCCTCACCATAAATGTTACAGTAAGAAGCTAAACAAAGAGGATTTTACTCCTGTAAACAGTTGTACAAACAATCAAAAAACATTGAGGATACGATGGCACAAGCCTCCCCCCGTGCCTCCCGGTGTTTCAGGCCGCAGGTGGCAGACAGCGCTGATGAATGGTGACACTAGTGAGCACACTCAAAAAAACACTCACAACCAGCGACAACAGAGAGCTAGTAAAGCGGCGCTGACTTAGGCGGCCGACCAGATCACAGTTCATCAGAGTGTATCTATCGTGCCGCAGCTGGGGTTTCAAGTGATCTGTTTGCTTTATTTTAGAACACAGTGGCACTGATTCAGATGAGAAACAAATCAAAAGCGGGGAATTAATTTACAGCAGCGCTCCCCGGTGCTGCTTTTTGTTGCAGTTTGTGAAAAGCTATAGCGCTGGATTTGCGGAGCTTGATTCGGAAGAAGCATTTTTCTCCTCTGTGGGAAATTTCTGGATAATTTAATACAGCTATTGTTTAAGGAAGCACTTGCAAGTTGGTAAATTACAAAGAAAAAAAGGTGAATCTGGTTGTATTTTTTTGTCTTCTCAAATGCGGATGATTAACTTCTTTTTTTCCCCAATAACCTATAAGCAGCCATCTGTTTGTTACAGCAAACCACGATGGTTGGATTTAAGTGAAGTGTTTTGTTGTAGCTCTTTATACTTTGATGTTGTCAGCCAATAAAAAACATAGATACTTTATTGAACTCACTTATCAAAGTATAATGATGATAAACATCAAAGAGAAAAAAAACCTATGAGGAGTGTTAAATTAAAACTTGCCTCAACTGTAGGGTGTTTTTGTGATATTTTATATAAGTAAGTCCRTGCGGTGCATATTCAAAGACTCCAATAAGTCATGCAGTCTCACTGGGGGATGACGCAAAAGAACAGGCGCAGGGTAGTTTCATCTTGTTCTACATTCTGCAGAACACACAGATATTGCACTGATTTTTCATTAAAAAATAATTCATTCTTGCTGGGCCCCATAGCTATAACACGAATAAGTAGGACTATTGAAGCTGTTTGGTTCAGGAATGTTGAGATACGTCTATTGTTCCACAAGATTCAAGCATGATTTCTTCGCCCCACTTGGCATGACCTCCTTCGATTTAATCTCTCCTGCTCTGCTTCTAAATTTTCTGTGTGCTCTGACCCACTGACTGGACTTCAGACCTGAGAGTCAAACGGAGCTGAACGAATAAACAGCTGATGGTTGAACAATGGTGACAAGACTGCGTTCAGGAAAAGTCCGGCGATTTATTTTTGGGACGCTTTGTGGCTTGAAGGCCTGGGAGGAAGCAGGAAGTCAGTGTGGTTGCYGTGGGGATGGGAGGAGAAGAAAAGAATCGGAGCAGACTACAGGGGAAATGGGTGTGGTGGGCTTTGCCTTCCATTAGTGAAATACCTACTGACCACAAACAGATTCATTTGCAAGCGCTGAAAATTCTGCTTTTATTTAAGGAAAATGTTTTCTAAATATGTAGCTAGTTAGCCAAAGGCCAGTGAGTTCAGTAATGACTTCTGAGACGGATCACGATTTAATCTAAAGATAAAATCAAACAACTGACCTCATTCAAGCAAATGGTCACTGCTCATTATCATCATTATTACTACTATTATGATTTTTTTTATTCAGATGTCTGGCAGATTTCTCCCATTTAGACTGTTTTTCTACACCTTCTGATTAGATAAGAAATGGGTCTACAGCAGCTTCCAAAATAGTGTGAGATATACTCTGAACTAAAGTTTAGAGGTTGTTGCACACGAAATGAAGCTAATATGCAGTCGTGACTAAAACTTTTTTTTATCAGGAATACAGTCTGAGTTTCTTGTGGTGACAGTTCAGTTCATTTTAGAATTATTGATCAGAGCAATCAGATACATATTAATTCACTGTCAAGTGGTTTATTAGCATCAAATGTTTACTTTATAGCAAAATATCATCCTTACTGTGGTTTTGCAGTGGCACAACGTCATCTGCTGACTTTAGAATAGTGATATTATAAGGGGGCAGCATGCCTTAGTAGTGATTAGAGCTGTCGCCTCGAAGGAAAAAGGTTGCAGGTTTCACTTCTGACTGGGGCTTTTCTGTGTGGAGTTATTACACGTTCTCCTCATGCAGGCTTGGGGTTTCTTCAGGTACCCTGGTGTCCTTCCACAAACCAAATGCATGTAAGATTAATGGGTAAATTGTCTTTAGGTGTGGGTAAGAGTATGAATGGTTGTCTCTATGTGTCCCTAGTGATGGACTTGTGTCCTGTCCAGGGTGTACCCTGCCTCTTGCACAAGGACTGCTGGAGATAGGCACCAGTTGCCTTGTGATCTTGAAAAGAAAAGAGCAGGTAAAGAAAATAGATGGATGGATGGATGGACAGATGGACGGACGGACGGATGGATGGACATTAAAAGCACAGATAAAGCTGTGAAATATACAGTCTGATCTCACTGTTTTATGCTAATTAGCAGATTGATTGTTATAAAGGAGAGGCAGAAATTTCTGTCTTCTTTTGTTAGGGATGGTTACCTCCAAAGAAAAGCATGATGTTGCCATCAAGAAACATCAAGGTTTCATCCCAGTAAAGAAGTTTTCCAGACATCCAAGTTTGACCAACAAGTACCTAATGAGGAGTGTCCTACTGTTTTGTGTTACCACCAGTGCAGCGATTAAGGATTAACAGAAACTCTACATGAGGACCAAATGACTGAACTGTAATAGATTGGTACAAATGTATTTTTTCATCTTGAAAATCTTTTTTCTGCTGACAGCAAGGTGAGGGCTACCCTGAGTCCTGTGCTTTTTCATCAGTATGCTATACTAACCATGTGTGTGGTGTTGAGGGTTGCATGTTTTTCAAGGAGTGTTCTTAATCAGAGGTACACCCAAGAACGCCATCGTGAATAAAGAGTGGGATCAAAACATCCTTGAAGAGAAACTTATTCCTACAATCCAGACACAGTTCAGGGATGATCTGTGTACTTTTCAGCAGGATGGAACATCGTGTTATAAGACAAAAAGCATTAACAAAGCGGTTCGAAGATCAGAACATTAAATCTTAGACCTGAGGCCAGGAAACTCCCCAGATCCTAATCTCAATGAGAACCTGTAGTCAGTTCTCTAGAGAGTTGGAGAATAAGCAGAAGCAAACAAATTGTGATACAAACTTCCGGCCACGCTAATAGGATAAGAATAGGACACCATCAGTCAGGATTTGGCACCGAAGCTGATATTCAGCAGGYACGTCACAGATCAGAGGTAGGGTGGACACTAAGTGCAGACTGTTTGCATAAATCCAATGTATTTGCTTACAAAAGCATTTGAAACTTGTAAAGTGGTTTTAATAGTTTTTTAGCAAACCATAGAGACGTGTAAAAACAAAAATCTAACTGTTTTGAAGCAACAAAACAAGATTTGTTTATCTGCCAAACCTTTGGCCATGCCTGTGTAAGCAAGAAAAGTCTTGAACATGATCATTTCAAGTTTACTGTGCTTGTCAGTTCTTGCCTACATTGTGGCAAAACTTCCTGCTTGCATTCTACCAGGATACTACTGAATTTTATAAAAAAAAAGATATTGCCCTGGGTGATAAATTGAATATTAGTGTTTTATGTCAGTATTTCTCAATCCCCCATATATTTTTTCCCCTTGAGTAACCCACACTGAATCACACTACAACCAATCTTGCACAGGTGTGGTCACACATGCACGCATACAAGGAAAGAATCAGTTCCCAGCATGTATTGCTCTTTTGCGCAACAGTCKGTTATGCTTTTGATTTTAGGTAAAACACTAAAAGACATGTTAAGTTTTCATATGTTTTGTCTGAAAATGAGACTGTAGAAAAATAATGTGCTGTTCAAAAATGACACGTCTGCATAGAAGCAGGACCCATTTGGACTTTTCTAAAAACTTTATTCTCAATCTGACTACAGTTTCAGCACAGGCCTCAGCGTAAGGCCTTGAGCTCGTATCAAGAAAACCCAAACAAAGCGGCCCAGTCTGTCCAGGCTGGATCCAACCAGAGACTCTGCAAAATAGTTCTAAAAACACTTCTATAATGATGAATTGATCTTATAACCTCTTTAGGCTCTTCCTGGTTACACCCCTGAAGGTGGTAATTTTTACGTCAGACGTAGAACATAACCAGCTTTTGTTGATGCTAGAGAGAGAACACAGGGTAAGTCACACACCAACCCATTCTCTGTTTTAAACTTATGGCTGCAATGATCAGAAAGTATAAAAATACAATACTGCATCTACCATTCAGGTAATCATTTACAAAATTTCCTTCAAGATGTCAGTAAGGAAGATACAAAACAACATACATAATGCTAAAAAGAAGAATTGCCTCTGTGTGTGTATTCTCGTGGAAATATTTATATTACACAAATGTGAAGGTGATCAAGCATTGTTTATCACACACACTGTAGGTAGGAATTATAGAGGTTCATTACTAATTATTTTTGTGGCCGACCACCAAGTGATAGGAGATCATGTTCTTGCCTGCTTGTGCATGTGTCAATGTGTAAGCCAGTTGGGAGGATATCCCATGAATCACTGAACAAATTCTAACGAAACACTCAAAAAGTAATTCAAGATGGCCACTACACCTAAGGGCAAGTGTGACATTTAGCTGGCAACGATTAATTCGACAATTTGTATGTAGCCAACGTTATGGCCTTGGTTAGCATTTTCTGGATTTCCTCATACTCCAGTTTATTCCAGTGTTTCAGTTGACTAAAGAAGTTCATAGGGTTAGGTTTAGCTTTAGCTGCTCCACACCACCTACCACTGGGCTCATATGCCCAATAAATGGTAGTGTGTCATACTGAAGGAAATTTTGTAACTGATTAATTGAATATTAGATGCAGTATTTTATTTTATACTTTCTGATCATTTTAGCCTTTAAGGTTAAAGCAGACAAAGAGTTGGTGTGTGTTATTGTGTTCTTTCTTTAGCCTAAACAAAAATGAGTTATGTTCTACATCTGATGTAAAAGGTAACACCTCCAGGGGTGTAACCAGGAAGAGAAATACTTTATAAGGTCAGTTCATTATTATAGTAGAAAGAAGATGTTAGTGTGTTGCAGAGTTGGTGCACGTCTTGCTGGAGCATCTGTGACCAAGACAGCAAGTCTTTGTGATGCATCAAGAGCCACGGTATCCAGGGTAATGTCAGTGTACCACCAAGAAGGACGAACCACATCAAACAGGATTAACTGTGGACGCAAGAGGAAGCTGTCTGAAAGGGATGTTATGTATGGTCTAAAACCAGGTGTTTCAGTTAGGGCTGCAACAACGAATCTATAAATTCGATAAAAATCGATTATTAAAAGCGTTGACAACGAATTTCATTATCAATTTGTTGTGTCGCGTAATTTGTGCATCACTCGCCATGTCGCGGAGCCGTTTACGTCACACGCAGAGCGTTGTCGATGCTGGCTGACCTAAATAAAGTTTAGGAAGAAAAAAAACTACCTGTAAAGATCTGCCCTCTCTGACTCTCAAGTGAAAAGTAGAGACTTCGAACTTTAAACCAGTTTTTAAATCGTGTTGTTAGGCCAAGTAGATCCGAAGAAATGATACAAAGTATTTGCCACATTTAAAAGAGGGTCTAATGCGAGCCGCGTTGCAACGAGGAAACTCATGGGGGGGGGGGGGGGCACAAAAAYCCACCGTTTGTTTCGTCCTCCTCTCAGGCTAAAAGTATAAAAACCCTCCAGTTTTTTCTGACTGAGGCTCAAAGTTATTTGTTGAGCAGCAAAAAGGTTCCGGACGAAGGAATAATAAAAATAAATAAATAAACAAAAAATCAACCCACTCGGGGGGGGCGCTGCTTCAGAACCACTTATACTGGGTCAAGTCAGAAAGAACCAACAAGAATGAAGCAAAAGGTAAAGAATTAGAGAAAAATTATGAATGTTAAATGTAAATAAATTCTAATTATAAAAAATTAATAGTTTTACATCTAAAAATCATATTTTATTCTATTTTCGTCATTCAGCAACCCATTAAATTTCTGTTATGTTTCATGTTTGAGAAATACACTTTTTTTCAGTCTGTATTTAATACAACTGGCAAAATAAATTGTTAAAATAGTTATGATGTGCTCCTGTTTTTTAATTCAGGAGATTATTAAAAAAGTCCTTCATTTTATGGAAAGACCCTCTTAATTCGAGAAAAAACTCCAGTTTTTAAGAAAATGGCTGCTTATCAATTAATTGTTAGTCAGTCTATAAGATAAATCAACTTCAGATTAATTAATTAAACAATAACTTGCATCCCTAATTTATACAGGAATGAAATTAATTTATATCTACTCATATTCATGTAATTAAGTGTTTTAATGATTTGGCCTATTAATCAATTAATCGAAAAATAATCGACAGATTAATCGATTATTAAAATAATCGTTAGTTGCAGCCCTAGTTTCAGTTTCATTGTCGAACCCCTGTAACTGATGTTTTTCAAAGTGACTGCAGTCTGAATGTCTCATGTCGCATTTCATCTGGCTTTTACATCAGTGAGGTGGGGGTGAGCAGATCCATCCAATAATAATGATACTAACCTCAAGTCATGCAATTTAAATCTTGTAGTTCCACATGTCTTTAACAACAGAACAGAAGTCCACTGGTTTCATTTTCGTTCTTTTGATTTTCCATGTCCTGGATGACTGAGAATCCACAGAAAAATTTGATGGTAACGTCGAGGGGTTGCGCACCATATCAGTACTAAAGTTACTCCATCAGTATTTTTAGTTTTAGCATGTCACTTCGTTTCAAAAATAAAATGCTGCATGGAATCATCTGGTCAGAAGCAAGTTAAAATGTAAACACTTAACTAAACAAACATGTCAGATAATTATTTAATCAGCTCTGATTGCACAACTTCAGAATCGCCATGCTAACAAGTAGCATCCATGTTTAGCGTATTCTGTAAACAATGAGCTGAATGTGACATCACGTCATCTTCTGTGCGTGTGGATCACATCAGGGCTGTGGAGCGTTCACACTGGAGTCAGACGGAAGTACATTTAAAATATAATGTGAACGTTCACGCCAAAAAAAAWTCATTTTTCAAAACATTAGAGTTGAGCATTAAAACCTGCAGTGTGAATGTAGCCTAACTGACTTTAGCAAACACAAAAAACATCTACAGGTCAAAATTTTTAATTTGAGTTAAAATTTAATGTGTAAGTAGTTGGCAGTCATTCGCACGTTATGTATTTAATTTCATGGTTTGATCAAAATGGCTACGTCTCTGTCATTTCTGAACATATAATGATCTTCGTTTAAAGGTAGGTTGTATTTTCCTGGCACATACGTTAATTCTTTACCACAATCAAGTAATTATGTTAACCTCATTTGTTAGGAAAATGTCATATACTGTATATCAAAAATAAATTTGACTTTGCATCATAGCTTATCTTTACACTTTGAGGTTGTCCTCTGTCTCTTTATGAATCTCCTACTGTTTCTGACACTCCCATTTCAGCATGTCTGCACAACAATGCTTCAGGCGAGGGGTATTCTGAGCTCCAGGCAGTTGTGTAAAGAGGTGTCATGTACCACTAAGTGTTTAGGCAGCTCCAAATGTCTACCCAGGGAGATTCAAGGACTTCTCAAACATGCATGAATGAGTCAAAACAACATGTTTGATGAGGAAATGACATTATATCATGATATAAAGTTAAAAATCATCAATTTTGCATAATACCTCCCTTTAAACTTTGGTATAGCAGGAAGCAGGTTTCTGTAGCACTCGTGCATAACATGTCAATCATTTTGCACCTCCTAACTGTTCATAATAAAAACAGCTGACATTTTGAATCTTTATCTGATAAGTTACTAGGCTAACAAGCTGATAAGCTACTAGGCTAATGAACTGATAAGCTACTAGGCAAATGAACTGATGGTCTAGCTGGTACAGAGCACCTAATAGCAAATTGCCAACCTTTTCCATGAAAAGTGCTTTGTCAGCACATTTGTGATATTGATTAAGAGGATATTGTTGGACACTTGAGGTCTGGCAAGAGTTCAATTTGGTGACATTAGGATTGGCCTCTGTTAGCTTTTTGCTAACTTTCCCCTCTGGCTTAGTTTGACCGATTTGCATTGCAGCAGCTGTCACAGTCAAGTGAGGAGACAGCAGCTGCTTCCATGACCTGAGTTCAGGGTGCATAAAAGGGAAAAAGGGTAGGATCCTGTGAGTTTAGTGTGGTGACTGCAATAACAGACATTATATTAGGCTGTAGTCATTACAACAAAACTCAACAATCAAAGTTAGTGTTCAGGATTTCTTCATCCTTCTTTACAAGGGATTGCACAAACTGAATCATTTTGACATTTCCCATGTTTTGATGCCTAACAACTTGGAATTTAAAAAGAATTGCAGGGGGATGATCCATCTTTTTAACTTACATGACATAACTACCACTTTGAAGATGCAAAATATTTTAATTGTAATACAAAAAAGAAGTAAGACAAAACCGGAAAGCCAAAGTCAGTCTTTTGTAGAAACACCATTTGCAGCAATTAGAGCAGCAAGTCTCTTCAGGTTCGTCTCCATGTCTTTTGTATATGTAATCACTGGAATTTTTTTTTCCATTTTTCAAGACAAAATTGCTCCATTTCAAATGGGATGGGCATCTCTTGTTTACAGCAAATTTAAAACCATACCAGTTTCCCAGCTGAAATGAGGCTAGGGCTTTGAGTCATTCCAGGACATGTAACTCTTTCTCTTTAAACTAGTGGTGTAGCTTCAGCTCATTGTCCTCCAGTCTCAATTATGGAAGTGTCCCAACAGATTTTCATGAAGAATCTCTTTATATTTTGTGCCATCCATATTTCAATCAACTCTGACCTGTTTCCCTGTCTCTGCTGATGAAAAATATTCCCACAGTTTGGTGCTGCCACCTTTACTCTTCACTGTGGGAATAGTGTTAGGTATGGTGTTGTCCTTGATTGCCACAAAGTTCTCTTTTAGTCTCATATGACTCAGCACCTTCTTCCACGCTTTTGGAGAAGTTTCTGAAATGCCTTTTAGCAAATTTCAGTTTGTGAGTTTTGTGGATGACTGTCTTTGGTCAGGTTTGCTGTGGTGGGGGTCATCTTTTCATTGTCAGAAAATGGATTTAGTGGTGCTCAGTGGGGTGTTCAGGATTAAATTTTTTTGATAGCCCCCTGATTTGTACCTCTCCACAAGTCTGACTTTGACTTATGAGGAGAGTTCCCTGGTCTTCATGATGTTGCTCGTTGGTAGCCCTTACCAACTTGGAAATGTTGCACAGTTGGGATTCATTTGCTCACAGGTGGATTTTCTTTTACAAATTATGTGGCTTCTGAAAGTAGTGGCTTCCAATGAAAAGGTTGAAACCAAAGGCACACCTAACATCAACATTTTATGTTTTTATATTTAAATAAAACTTCTATGACATCAAAAATCTGCACCAATTTTGCACAGCTCCATTTCTTTTAATTAAACTGAATATCCAATCTAACTCCAGGTTGTAAGGCAGCAAATCAAAGGGTATGTCGGGGTGGGGATACTTCTTCAATCCACTTGAAGAGGTTGCAATAACTTTAAGACTAAAATGTGACTAGTTCAGATGAATGATCAAACTGAGAAATGTTAGATAATTTGTTAGTTAATTACTGAAAACAACCAACAATATCAAAACAACAACAACAAAAAAAATTCCGGAGTAAAGCCCTTTTGAATCAATTCATTCATAATAACCAGGAATGGAAATCACACGAAACAGCTGCTTCAGGAACAGTTGGGCATTCAGAAAGTATAATTTAACCAAGGATTCTCCGACGGTGGGAGAAATTCTCACATTTATACCACCTCTTTCTCTCGTCTGTATATGTATGAGTATATTAGCATTGGTGTCTGAGCAGATTTAGACTTTCAGATGTGACCTTTGTTGTCTAAATGTCAGGGAGATTGGAGAGGGAGCCCACAGAGGTAGGACAGGCTTATGTAATCTGCTCACTGAGTCTCACACAGACACAAGCACAGATGAAGGGAGGGTGGGTGGTTGGGTATGGGGTCGGGGGGAGGGGGCATGTTTGAGGACGGTTATAAAGCGCCATACTGCTCTCTGCTCACTGAAAGCCTGGCTTTCTGGAACCATTGGTTATATCAGCATGTCTGTGCAGAAAGTGCCTGGGAAATTATTTATGGCTTTAAAAACAACTGAAACATTGCACTTGTTTGGTATTATTCTTTTGAACTCCCCCCCTAAGGCTCTCAGGTGAATTTGAAGAGGATACTCTGGTGTATGTGTGTGTTGTTGATGGTTAAACTAGGTGATGGCTGGTTTGGGCTTGTGAGAGGGAAATTACACTTTCAGTATTCCCTTTCAAGCATTCCTCCTTGACCAACTTGTGCTCTTTTCTTATAGCTCCTGAGCAACAGGACAAGACCTGCAGCCTGGGATCTGTTCACATGTTATACAATATTCAGTTTAAGTATCGCAGGGATGCTTTTTGCATGCCAATGGTAGAAACGTACATCGAATGGGAACCGGGGCTATTTTGTCCTGTCACTCACACCTCGGAGCCTTAAAGGGGCCCTGCATGGAAAACGTTGTGAATACCAAGCACTCTCCTCTTTTAGGTTTGAAWGGCGGCCCTGAAATGTTGCTTGGAAACAGACATCAGCTGTACTCCGTACGGATTCTCAGCTTTACCAGTTGATTCCAAAAGCAGTGTCTTTATGGGGACGGAGGTTGGGTAAGAGTGTCAAAAACATCCAGAAAAAGTTCTCAGAACACCCCTAAAGCATAATCCGCTTTGCCAGGACTCATCAATATGCTTGGTGTGTTCCAAACTGTCACACTGCTGCCCAAAGATATCAACCCACAACTGTACTTGAGCAAAGCGGGCTAAGATATCTGCAACTACAATCTTTGAACAAAGATAAACAGCTACAGGAATGGTCAGAGGGGTTCTTAATCAGATTTTTATTATTMATTCCTGTCATGAAGCTATGCTACTGGTATCATAGGTTTTCAGACTGTTTGACATTCAGGAAATGGTCACTTAATCTAAGAGTTGTTTCTTTGGTAAAGTCATTGTCAGCTTGTGTTTCTGGGTCAAAGGCATTTCACAATCGTTGCCTTAAAGCAAGAACCATCTTCTTTTGCAGATCTAATTTTCATGATACAGTCTTGTAACTTTTGAAAAGCGTGTCCTCAAACAGAATGTTTCCAATTTTAAACAGCTTGTTAAATGTCTAACCACTAATTCAGTGAGTTCTTGATGACACAAAACAGACACAAGGGTTAAGTAAAACAAGATCATTCCACACCTGATGACTCTATTAAAAAAAGACAGGTTTAAAGAAAATCATCAATTTCTAAAATTGTGAATTAGTTCAACATTAAGGTAGAGTGGAGTTTAAAGAAAAGTTTAGTTTTTTTAATGTGAAAATTTTTGCATGGACCTAGAAATACTCTACTTCTGAAATAATACTTTCATTAGCACAGTTTGTTAGTTCAGAGTTCAGTTCTGTTATACAGCACCAATTTGACACCAATTGAGTGTATATCCAACTACCCCATACTTACAAAAAAAAAAAAAGAAAAATCTAGATTTGTAGATATGTTCATAATACAAGCTAAACGTATCATTTCTCTTAACTGGAAAAACTGTGACGGGCCAAGAATTGGAAGGTGGGTTAAAGAGATGGCATCAAACAAATGAAAAATATAACTTACATTATTAGACAGAAACAATGTGATTTTGACATCCAGAGACCTTATAGAAAGAATGTTTTTAAGACAATACTAATGTGTGTAACTTGCTTTAATAAGAGGAGGCTCTAGAAAATGCATATTACATTATGTAAGGTCATGAGGAATGCCCTTAACATAAATAAAATGTTTGTGTATTTATGTCCATGCCTGATGGCTGTACTGTATACCATTTTAAAGAGGAACTTACCCCCCTGTGAAAAGATAACTCCGCCCCAAGGCAAAATGCCTACTAAGTGGAGACTTTGGGGGGCATGGCCTAAAGTGAGGGGGTGTGACGAGAAGGTGTGGCCAGGAGAAGAGAAAGTTTTTTTTAAGACGAGACAACTAGCTTTAGCTTACTGTGACAAGCTAACATTCCTGAAAACATTTTTGAATGTTCTAAATAAATGATTGTAAAAAGCAAAGTTTCATGATATACGTATATATACAAACTCACATTTAGCTGTTACAGCACAAACGCACTGTTAAAATATGACTTCGGTTTACCTCAGAGAGAAGCATCAATCCACCCCCGGCAGCAGAGGTGTCTGGGCAGACTGACGTGAAGGATCCCTCCGCTGCAGAGGCTCTGAGCCTCTGGTTCTCCTGCAGCACGAGGCATCAGACATAAAACAAACTGAATTAATTATTCTTTGTGTTTAAATATATTTTTAAAGCAAAGTTGCTTTGTCACGCACAGTTTAGATCAGGAATAATAACAAAAAAAAAACCTACGGCCATCCGAATCCAACCGGACATATTTTATGTGATCCTGTTTTAATTTAATCCTCAGCYTTAAAATGTTCCTAAGTTTATAAAAACCTCAGCATTTTTAGTCTTTGTGTGGACAACTGGATGTTCTGACATGTAGCAACCTGCAGAGCAGCGAGTGTCCAGTTCGGTCCATATCCGGTGACAGCAGGAGGAGGACCGCAGCAGTTGCAGTCACTAACTGCGTTTCCATTGCAAATGTGTGCAAAACTTTGTTGATATTCTGTTAATGTCGAAAAACACAGTTTCGGAAAGTCACGCGTGAATATGTTTATTCTCGCAATAAGTCATTACAAACTTGGCGGCGATGGATGTAAACACATAGCATGTTGCTACCACGACACTAGCGCTCATCATCAGAGGAGACGTCGGCGTCTTTTATCGAGGCTTTCCAGCGACAAGTCCCTACCTGGGAGCCGCTACGTATGCTGTGTTTTTGGGAAATTGTAGTTTACTACTTTATACTACTTCTGTGATATTACTACTATTTCTACTTCCTGTTACCTTCTGCGTCATTGTCTTTTTCACTAGTAGAAACAGCCGGTTGTTGATCACGTGACTCCCGTGATGCGAAAAAAGTGTTTCCATTGCAGTTTCGATACGGCCGAAATACCGCCTCATCCTAGCGTAAAAACATTTTGTCGAAAAACGTAATTTTTTTCAAAATTGACGTGTTTCCATTGAGCAAATTTATTTTCGAAATTCTAATTTGCGCATTTTCATGGTCAATGGAAGCGCAGCTACTGTCCGGTTCTGTAACTTCTGTTCGGTCCGGTCCATACCAGGAGCTGCTTGAAAAATTDGCAGAAGCAGTTTGAAGAGCTGATCACAGACATTCACGTCTTTTTTCCTATCACTGCTCGATGGTAAGTTTCTCTCCTCCCGCTGTCTGCAAGTGTCCGCTCCGTGACACACACTTGTTCTCGTTTACCTGTAGTTCCAGGACGTACGGCAGAGCGAGCTGCTGAGCTTCAACTCTCCATAATTCTTTCCTGAACAGAGTAAGGCTGTGGCAATGATCTATACTACTACTACTACTACTACTACTACTACTACTACTACTACTACTACTACTACTACTACTACTANGCTGTTACAGCATGTAATCATGTAAAGTTCATGCACAAAAACTGTTAAAATTTGACTTTGGTCCAAAACAGAACAGAAAGGACATCATTTCATTTCTGTTTGGTTCCCTGTTTCTATTAAAATTCACAATACAGCTCAGTCTGGGCCTGACGAGTGTTCTGTCCCCCGGATCATTCCGGACACTGCAGCCTCGACTGCACTCCCTCTGAGTCCGAACCACCCCCCAAGAAGCATCAACCCACCCCGGGCAGCAGAGGTGTCCAGATGTCCTGATGTGGAAAAACCCCTCCACAGCGGAGGCACTTGTTCTTGTTTACCTGTAGTTACAGGACCTCCGGCGGAGTGAACCACTGAGCTTCAACTCTACACCTTTTATTCTTTCCTGAACACAGTAAGCTGTCGCAACGATCTATACTACTACTACTACTACTACTACTACTACTACTACTACTACTACTACTACTACTACTACTACTATTACTATTAATATTACTATTACAACTACTAATAATAATAATATTTTTTATTATTACCTTAGTCGAGGAGGTAACGTTTTCGGTCGCATATGTCTGTCTGTCTGTCTGTGGACAGCATAACTCAAAAACGTGTGGACGGATTGTCATGACATTTACATCACTTTTTCATACTAACACATGTAACACACCATTAAATTTTGGTGATGTTTCGGATCACGATGCGGACACAGGATTATTTATTTTAATTCGAGTGAATCAGCCAGAAGTTGCGAGCTCCCCCAACCCTGCACAGAACTTCAGGAACGTGTTGCCAGGTAATGTGAATAACAGAGAAGACGCGGGCGCAACCGAGCCAAACCTGGTACCAGCCCACGAGCTGAACCACCGGTCCCCCGCCCGTCGTCTGCACGCGGTGGTTCAATTCAACCCCTGAACCACCGGCCCAGACGCAGGTCAGAGGGCCGGTGGTTCAGTCCGTGAACCGGCCCACAGGCTGGAGTGAACCACCAGTCTGACGCGTGCGATTCGTCTGCGCAGGGCGAGCGCGACATCAAGGAGTGACAGGTTCTGGGGCTCTGATGTTTTTCTGGATTCATTGGGCCTCATGCAAGAACATGTTCGTATTCTTATCCTAAATTTCTCTTACTTTTGTTCGTACAAAGTGTTCGTACGAACATGTCACGTCAGATTCAACAAACTCTTCTATCTTCAGGAAAAGTGTGTAAATGAGCTGCGTAAATTACACCTGTTCTATCC
>NW_013952621.1:421956-427480 GCF_001266775.1 Austrofundulus limnaeus
TTACTCATATAGCTTTAACAAGTTGTCATTTGTTGTTGTTTTTGACTAGCTGTAATACGCTAAAAACGAATAAATATGTGGGGTGGGGTGGGTGTTAGTAATTTTGGGGTGGTACTTGAGAAATTATTTCACCTGGAAGAGGGGCCTCCAAATAAMATTCTGCTTAGGGCACCATACAACCACAGCCCTGAATGTGGCTAATTGAAAATTGTGACAGAAATGTAAGATTAACAGCTAAAAGATAATAAAGGTACTTTATATACTAAACGACTATATATTTAGAAAKTGTTGCTTGGTTGAAATGCCCCAGAAGCCTTCACTCCCACTACATCATTAGTTAAAACACAAATAATTTCCTCACTTTTTGAAWTTTTCTTTAATATTGCAGTGTTATTTGAATACATTCTTTTTAAAAAAAAAGTGACATCTTCTCTGTGACATGCAGTATTTCATCTCTTTCTTTTTTGTTTTGATAGTCACAGGTCTTTTTTTCTTTTTTCATAAAATAAAAAAGTGAAAAATATGTAAGACAGTGAGATTGGATCCTTTAATTTAGTCACCAGAAAGTAAATTTGACCATAAAAGTCAATCTAAGAAATGTTTGTTTTTATCTTCTTATCAGGTTGTGGTATATTTACTCTAGACTTATTGACAAACCTTGAATATTTTAGAGATGTGCAGAGCAGCCGATACACTGTAAAAAAAATGAAATGTTGGATTTACTTAACCATGTTGTGTTACCTGGTTCCACTTAACTGAGTTGAGTAAATTCAAAGCAATATACCAGTTTTTTAACCAAAGAACATGAGTATGTTGCTTTGAATTTACTCAACTCAGTTAAGTGGAACCAGGTAACATAACATGGTTAAGTAAATCCAACATTTCCTTTTTAGAGTGTACAAATTTAGTAGTATTTATGTTTGGATCAGTACCCGTCACAGATATTGTTTGAGTGTTATTTAAGCACCATGTATCTGATTGATGTGTTGCCACAGATAAAATCAGGATGAAAGCTGACGTGCTGCCAATAAACTGGTCAGATGTTGATGACTTGGAGAATCCAATTATTTCACTTTTACTGGGGCTGTTAAGTCATAAATAAGCAGCAGCAGCAGCAGCAGCGTTGTATTTTTAGATGGGGGTGGGAACTGAATGAGGTTGTGATCGTGGTCTCAGTGGTCGGTGTAGAGTCAGAGAGGGGGGGCTGGCTGCGCCCCTCCCCCGGTTGTGGGTGATGTCTGAAGCCGGTGGTCCAGCAGCAGAGCTCTGATGAGCGGAGGACCGCCTCTCCGGCTCACAGCAGCTCGCCTGTCAGCGGAAGGCTGCTCGGCAGCTGCGGACAGCCTCCCTCTTGTTGCCTTTGAGAATCCATTGGCCTGACYGTCGCTCTGCGAGGAGGGGAAGAGGCGAAACACACCGGCAGGTGTTGACTAGCGGGGGGAGAGATCGCTGTGCAGACTGATGACGATGATGATGGTGAGGATGATGCATCTCTTCCCGTGACTTTATGAATTGTGAAGAAACGTAGGGACATCCTTTTTTTCTTTTTTCTTTTTTTCTTTTTGGTCCTCATTTCTTCTTGCCCATCATCGTTTTTTTGGTGGATTTCTTTTACTGAGGTGGGGGGGCGCTTCACGGAGCTGCCCGTGTAAAACGCGGGCTGAGGGGAGCCGAAGCACCGATCTTGAGCATCGGCCCGCAGCGCTGCGCCATCCACGATGATGATGATGATGACGATGGCCTTGGATGTCCAGACTTGCGCGGTGTTTACGGTGATCGCGGTTCTGGTGCTCGTGAACGTGCTGTTGATGTTCCTCCTCGGTACTCGTTAATGGATCTGCGCTTGGGGCCCGGTCCGCAGCAGCGCGCCGCGCTCACGTACCGGAGAGGAGAGCACGGCGGTGCGCGTTGGTCCAGAGCGGGGACACCCGGCGCTCCATCACGGATACGCGTTGCAATGAATGACGTTGGTACAACCTAATCATGTATTTCTGTTCCCCCCACCACCACCACCACCCCACCCCTCTCCCCAAACCTCCGTTCTGTCTTGTCACCGTCTGTGATAGAGTGTTGTCTTTAGTGGTGCTTGGAGTCGAACCGGATCTGTGATGCTCTTACCTTTAATGTGGTGACTGGAAATTCCTACCCTCCACCCCACTATAAAGCCCCAAACATGTCCCCCCTCCAGCGTCGATCTCCTTCTCCCCTCATGTTGTATTTTGTGAATTATGAGCGTGGCTTGTTATCCTGCAACATTTAGATTTTTAGATCAAAAACACAGCAGGTTTTTTTAAAGCTACATCTGCGTCAGGCTTGTTGTTTCCCCTCCGTTATGAATCCTCTGTAGTCACATTCACAATATGGCATCTAATAGCTGTGCAGTGATCTCTGCGCAGAAGTTAATGTGATATTTGTAGCAAACAGCCTTGCCAGTGAGAGGCCCTGCGCCGCTCTGTGTTGACTCTGGAGGATCAGTGTGATCTCAGCTGAGCAGTAACCGACAGCAGGCAGGGCTAGGCCTAATAAAGGAGGGCCTCCRTCTCTCCAGGTTTCCCCCATTTTAGATTCGGCTAAACTCAGCTCCCATTTCACAGCCCCCAATATTCCCACCCCTGCAGTTTGCACAGTGGCGCTCATTTGTACTGATTATTATGAGATGTGTAATTATACGTTAATGTTTGCTCCAGACATAAGTGAAAAAAGCTCGTCAGCTGCTTGATGGAATAAGAAAGCCTCGCTCTTCTCGCAGCTTCCGTGGCAAAGTGCTATAAAAGGATCAGAGGCAGGTGCCATGAATGTTGCATGAATCTCAGAAATAGATATGCTAAAAGCCTGTCCCAGAGCCATCCATGGCAGTCCTATTTATAGAGCTAGACTGGCTAAGATCTCTTTAAGACACCCTATGTGCTCTAAGTGCTCTGTCTTCTCTGTGTGCAGTTAAGTGCTAAATGCTGTATGGTTACAGGCGTGTGGTGAACCTCCGTCACATGCCGTTGCATGTGGGCTGGTGTTGTCCTCACTGTGGTATAAACAGCTGGGACACCCCCCCCCCCCCCCCCMCATACACACACACACACACACAAACACAGGACTGTAAAAATGCCTGTTTTTCGGATGATAATGTCACCAGCTCCGGACAGGTGTGCTGCAGTGGTTGCACCGATAACCTACTTACAGATGTGTGTTCACGTGAAAAGCCTGTCAGGTGTGGAGAGAAGGTGCACAATGTCGTTCTTCTTCACCTCCCGAGTCGTCCGCACATCTGCAGTCCCCCCAGGGCAGGTGCCTCTCTACAAAGAGTTCTTGCTGTACGCCGTGCAGGCAGGAGCGTCAGTGTGCAGATGTGTCGGAGTGAGACCACGGCGATGTGCGCGCGTGCTCTTCGCCGGCTCCGAGCAGAGCGTCTTTGATTGGCTCCCAGACTCGGGGTATAAGTGTATTACATAAGAGGGCTGGCAGACACAGGGAAGACAGACCGCGAGACTCGCTCGGTGCGTCGGAAAGAGGAACCTCTTTCTGGATATACAGTTTCTTCCTTCTCGATACCTCTCAGGCTGAGCTCACGGCGGAGGACCGACGCCTCTGCAGCTTCCTAAAGAGACTTGATTATCATGAACGTATGAACTGGGATTTCTCCATGAATACGCTCCCTGATCAGTTACATGCCACAAACATGGTAAGGCTGGCTGAAGGCGTGTGTGTGTGTGTGAGTGTGTGTGTTTGCTCGGTGGTGCTATAGGTGCTTTGGTGCAGCTGTGCTGTGGGTACAGAGACAGGAGGATGTTGGAATGCAGTGGATCTGCCAGTGCAGTAAATGCTGATGTGTTGTGCTGCAAAGATGATACAAGCAAGCGAATCAGCTCTCTGCTCTTACATATTTACTTGTCAGGCTCTCCCGTCTGGGCTTAAAGATGAAACAGATGTCAAACACGTCTTTATATAGGGGATGGATTTGTCTGCATTTATTTGCATTGACCCAAATACAGCTTCAGACTTGATTCGGACACCTCTGATGCTTTGAGCTGCAGTGTAACTGTAACGACGTGAGCTGGTGGACAAACAGGTAATGGTGATGATCAGGTCTGGGATTACTGTGTGCCATTTCAAACAAGGTGTGAGGGTGTTCCAAAGGAGGATCGGGGAAGATTGATTATGTAATGCTTTTAATTTATTCAGACATGTGAAGGGAAAAGAGGGATGCATTTTAAAGGAGAGGGCAATGCTGAGCGCAAGGAGAATGGTGGCTGTAAAAGCTCGATCCCACTTCCTCTGTTTTTTTATTATTTTTTTTTAATGTGCTACAGTCGATCGAGTGGAACTAGAGAGATGGTGCCTGTGGTGAATGGGGTTAAAAATGGAGTTGAGCTGAAGGCGGGGGGAAAGRAGGAGGAAGGGCAAGAAGCAAACTGACTTCAGAGTTCTGTGTTACTGGTTTCAAGTTGAAACTAATTTAACTCCCACTAGTTTTTATTACTTTACGTGTTATYTTTTTAATCAAAAATTTAATCTCCAATAACTGTGTTCGAATTGTTTTGAGAACAATTGATTGGTCCTGTTTCCATGACAGCACGACACATGGTTTTGCACTAATCCTCTACTACTGTAGTGGAGAGAGCTCTGAGATTTAATATACAGCCATGTTACCCTGTAGCTCTGATTCCACCATAAAACTTATTAAAATGCAATCTGTCGCGTTGCTCCAAGGCACAGTTAAAAGCAACAGGTTTGAGTAACGCTGTGTTTGTGTCGCCCGAATTTGGCGAWATTCTGGCGCCACCTGAAGTGTCCTCGCCTCATCCCATCGTCTTGTCGATACCAGTGAGGCATCCTTATCTGTCACCATGACGACAGCTGCTCTTTCCCTTTTCCGAGCCCGGCCCGGCCCTCCTCGTGCTCGCTCCTCCTCGGCCCCCGATTGGCGTAAAGCCGCCTCAGCGAGGCGTCGCGGATGTGGGCTTGTGCAYAGGTTATGGAGGGCAGTGGGAGCTGCTGAGAGTCAGGGTGAACATAAATGCACACACTCGCACAATCTGCTGTTTTTATATACAATAAAAAAAAGCTGTGTGTGTGTGTGTGTGTGAGAAATATCACCGTCACTGCGCTCGAATTCATAATAAAAAATAAATCATGTGTTAGTACAGTTTGGTTAAATATGATAACAGACTAAATTCAGGGACCCAAATACAGAGAAAACAGCTAATTTTATACCCATTCATACGACATCCTTTTCTCCAGGCATTTGATAAGTCCTTACCCAGAGCTTTAAGCATCACCTGTCAGGCTTGGTTAGCCCTGGCTGCTCTGCCTACAGCCCCAGGGAATAAATGCATGGTTAGTTCTGGACTGCAGAATCCCAATGAACACTACTGAGGAAGGAACACAGTTTTAGGAAATATGCCAGGAATGCAACAGACAGAGTTGATGTTAATAAAATTAAAAGTGTGGCTGCTTATGTGTGTACACACGCACGCACACACACACACACACACACACACACACACACACACACACACACACACATACA
>NW_013952621.1:427651-447703 GCF_001266775.1 Austrofundulus limnaeus
TATATATATGCATGGGTGTGTTGCTGTCAAGGCTGTGAAGCCAGGCTGTCAGTGTGATGGATGGCGAAGCTGTAGATGGATGGATGATGTCAGACTCGGGTCTGTCTCTGGAACATCGTCTGCTGTCTCGTGTTCTTTAATGAGAACAACCTTTAGCTCCTCCAGGTCCTCCAAAGAATACTCATGGCCCTGCTGGGCTTCGGTGCTTCTACCTGAGTCATGYATATCGTTCGGTGCACGCTGGCTGCGTTCTTACAGTGTAAATGTTTATTTGCAACGTTTTAGGATGTTCTCATTACTTATTCATGATTTTGTAATGGATCGGTTAGATGTGATGTGTCATCTGTTCATGTTTTGTTGAAGACCGTTCTGCAGATAAGACACCAAGCTCTAGTTACTGAAGGAAGAGATGCTATCCCTTCACATTTGTTTGCTTCACAGTGTTTAGATTGCATTAACATTTGTAATTATTATAATGTCATAATTAGTCAATTACATCCCTATGTAGAGACTGGTACGGGTGTCTCTGAACACTGTGTTGTTTCTCCACTAATGGTTCTGCCTTTTATTTTTGTGCTGTTGTTTTTGTTTTGCTGTATTGTGTTGGCTGTGGTGTTCTATTTGCTTTGCAGCCCCTAAACTGCCAATAGACCCTTGCTTTGAGGGTGTGYATTTGCATCAATTAGTAATCTGAGTGGGCTCAACAACAAGGATTCACACAAAACGAAGCCAAAATGGGAGCGTGTTACTGTGTTAAAATGAGTTTCAGATTTGATTCAAATAGTGTTCAGATTCAGACAAGTCTTTATTTCACTGCTAAACGTCTACATGTTGACTGTTCACTCCTGTTTTCCGTGCTGTTTGCACAGCTGCATCTTCATATAAAAAACGTAAAACAAAAGGTATCCCCTGTCTCTCCCTCTAATTTCCTTAGTTGATAAGTGGAGGTTCGGTCGTCAATGCTGAGGCGGTATGGGACCACGTGACCATGGCAGATCGGGAGCTGGCGTTCAAGGCCGGTGATGTCATCAAGGTGCTGGAYGCCTCCAACAAAGACTGGTGGTGGGGCCAGATTGACGAAGARGAAGGATGGTTCCCTGCCAGCTTTGTACGGGTGAGTTGGAAGCAGCCAACGATTGGAGACACAACAGATACCCCTCACACATACTTGTAGAACTGTTAGCACAGGCTGACTGTATAAARGTTCAATTACACAGAAAATAAACCAAACCTTCATGTCCACAGGCACATGGGTTAGCTTAGCTTTTTCTATTCAAGAACAGTAAAACAAAGATGCTAATGATCATCTTTACTTCCTGCCTCTGATGAAATTATTYATACAACTAATGCAAGACTGGATATTATATAGTTTTATTTTGTATCACTGTTGAATGGTGGACCTCAACTTTAAAAACATCACAGCCATAACATTATGACCATTTACAACACCACTTTACAACTGTACAAGCACAGTTGTTAGAACACAATGTTTTGCGGAAGAAAACAACATCTTCCACTCACACAAATGTTACTTGGATACTTGTCACCCACTATAAAGAATTTTTTGAAGACCAGTCAAATTTTTCACAAAGCAGCAGCAACACCCCTTGATAGCTGCCGCCCCCTTTGACAACAAAAAGCAAAAAAACAAAACAAAACAAAACAAAAAAAAAACGTGACAAACAGCCTCAGTGAGCTGTTCATCTGCCTTAAACTCCTGCAATAAAAATTAGTAGGAAGCAAGCCTGACAAAGGCACTACTAGGAGTGGATGATTCATGCTCAAAGTTATATGATAACATATCAAGGAGATTTGTGGTAAGAGTATGTTTAACGTCGTAGCAAAATAAATCAATCAATAGATAATCCTAAGCTTTTTATCCCGGATTGCAGTTTGCAGGTAGCCACATTTACTAGTGCAAAAAAAATACTATTTTCACTTTTTTTTCTTCTATGACTGGCTGAGCATGATGACAGTCTGATGCTACGTTCACACCGAACGCGTTTTGAGCGGCCAAAAAGTGCAAAACGTCTCTCGTTGGACGCACTATTTTCAGACCGAAGAACGCACTAGTGTTCAGACCAGACCAAGCAGCGGCAGCAGCAAGGTGTGGGAGGAGCGTGTCCTCGGCGGGTGAATAAAGATAAAATAAAAGAAAATGCCTTTGATTTATTTACTAAAGAGCAAGTGAACGTTGCGCGCAGCAGATAATTAACTCACCAGATGATTTAGAGGCGATTTGTTTGGTTAGTTTAGTCACTCCAGAAGCTGCCAGCTGACGGACTTTTTTTTTTTGGTCCTGAGCAGCTGATCCACATCGGTGCTGATATATCCTGCCAGAAAATCCAACTGCACAYGGTCGATTTCAGGTAAAGATCTCCAGTCCGTCTGTTTCGGTTTTCAGTGGGAGACGCGTCGAGCGGCGAAAAGTTCAGATATTTGAACTCTGGCGGCGGCTCGGGCGGCGGCGGCGGCTTCCGCAGTACCGCATGCACGGAAAACGCTCTGCGCCCCTTCCGCCTTCCTTGCGCGCCGCCCAAAACGTACGTGGCGCGACGTACGACCCCTAGAGGCGCGTCCTCATAGACTTTGCATGTAAATTGGCCGCTCCTGCCGCTCAAAACGCATTCGGTGTGAACGTACCATGACTTTATTCAAGGGTTTGCAACAGAGATATGTTATTAAGGTAAATGAGAGTTACTGTATAAAGTATGCTAGGTTGTGTTTTCTTTGTAAATGTTTGTTAAAATTGTGATTTAAGTTCCTAATAAAATGATGTGATTATTTATTTAGTAATTTTAACTTTTAAGTCTTTGTCAATCTGCACAACACACTGTCACCAAATAAAACTAATGTCAAACCTAAAGATCATCTGAACAAACCTATCAAAATACAAAGACTGTAAAGACATTTAAACCTCAGTCRAGTAAAGTGAAAGCTTAGTCCTCCTATCATTCTAAGTGCACATCACTATTAACACAGCAGTTCTTTGTTGAGTCATTGGTTTAATTTTTGATCGCACTTGGAGCTGCTTGTGTCTCTTTCTTTAATGCTTTTATTGCTTCGATGTACTCCATAGTGATTTTCTTTAACAAGTAAAACAAGTTATTTTGTTTCTTAGCAGTAACATYGTTCTTACACATTTTAAAAGATTTTAGGTTTTGTTGAATTTCTCTCCTCCCGTTCTTAAACCACTTTCACATTATTGAGTTAGCTTCTGGAAGCTAAGACGACATTTTAACCCTCACTGGGTCCACTACACATTGGTGTGATGCTGCATGAGCCAGGCAGACAACATTTTGGTCTTCCAATGAAAAAAACTGCATTATATTTCCATCACGACTATGGTGGAGGTACCTTTCTCGTTGCTGGCTCCAAACAAGGTTTTCATCATATGCACCAGTTGACAAACACAAACTCTGCTTTTAACTACATGTATGAGCCTGGAACTACTGTGAAGTCACTGTTAACATGTTGTGTGCACCTCATACCATTTATATGGTGGCATGAACCTTTTTATAGTACAGAAAGTTGTATCAATATTATAAACAATGTGATACACTCTCAGAAACAAGTAAACTGTATATTCAGAGGTACAAAGGCTYATCACTGGGGTGGTATCCTCAAAGGTACTGTTTTTGTTTTCTCAGCAGTGGGTATTTATTGGTACCCTTGCAGATTGTATTTTATAGAGAACAGTCTTCTTCTGGTGGGATCATTAAAATGTCCACAAATGGCTTTAACAACTATTGTTCCATTTCCTACCATAATCTTATGATTTACTAAAATTTGACATGGACCTCTATAGAGGTGACATTGGAGCATCATTTATAAAGGCTGTTTAAACTTGACAGGACATAATCCATCCAGTCTCTCTGAACTGGTTATGAGACTTTTTTTCRCTTGAGCATTTTATAATCAAAGAGAAACTGTAGTGAGAAAATCCACCCACTGTCCTCCCACTGCAGCGYACATCACGCGTAAAAAGAAACAACTACACAACAGCACAGTTGGCAGAATGGATGTTTATTTTCAGTTGATGATGATGGAGGTGGAAGAWATGGTATTTTTGTTGTTAATCGAGAAGCGCTACTTTACACATCACAAAGAGACCACAAAAATTTCTCACCAACGGTGTGGGAACATTTCCTTATGCTGCCCGGCCGAGGCGCACTCCCTCCCAAACAGCAAAGCCACGGAGAGCCGCCTGTGTCTCTACGCTGTCTCTTTCATGCACAAAAGTTGGACTATGTCCTTCCAGTTCTTTGACTATCTTTCTGAAATGTATTTGATTATCTTTGTAAGATTTGCTAGAACAGTTGTACAGATGACTAAATTATTTAACTTCCCCCGACAACTGCCTCTCAGCCAAGCAGTGTGCAGCTGCTTTTCTACATAAACACATAAAGAAGTTCAGACTAATCACAAAATACTCGGGTCATTCCCTGTGGGACAGTGGTCCTGACAGGGCTTTGCACATAACAGGTTCTTGAGGGCGGTTTGAGAACAAAAAGACAAAATGTTTGTAATGTAGCCACACGAGAGACACAAATTCAGCACATCTCAATGAGTACAACTAAGCCTTTAGTCTTTTATCTATTATGTCAAGTTTACCTAAATGGGATATGAAACCCTGCTCACTTAATCATTTAATTAAAACGTAATTAACTATAGCAATTTTAGGAGTTTATTTTAAAAACAAGTTTACACAACATTTRTTTCAATATGACCTCATAAACTTTTGGTAAACAATACTTTCAAATAAAACCTTGTAAAGGCTTATGACTTCTTTTAAATCAAACCCAAATGGTCTGTTGACATTGCACCCTAACCTTTAAAATCATTTCATCAAACTTTATTTATAAAGYACAGTTCATGCACAAAGCAACACAATGGGTTTTCCATCAAGTCCTTAAAACACAAAAGAACCATAGATTCATAACACATTCTTACAGATTCAACCATAAACACACACACTGAAAATTTTGATAAAAACACACAAACAATACAGACTTAATCATATGCTTTTGCAAAAAAGAAAAGTACATATTTTTTTTCTAAAAATATCAACAGTAGGAATTTTTTAAGATCCATTATTTTCCATTTCTTTGGGCATAAACAGGCAGCTGCCAATGATTTGGTAAATGTTGGAGGTATAGCTAAGTTACCATGGTCTGACCCGAGTGATCTGACTAGTGTATAATTAGTTAACATGTCTTTTRCATAAYGTGATGAAAGACCATTTAATGCTTMGTGTACAAGTAGGAGTTTGGAATTGAATCTGCTTATGGTAGGAAGCTAATGCAGAAATCTAATATCAAATTTTCTTGTACCTGTGCAAAAATCATATATATGTAACGTAAATGTATATAATATAATTGTACCTTTCAGACCCTCATAGAGGTACACTTTAAGGTCCACTACTCAAACCCTAAGGGTAGATAATTTTAAATTGCACCACTGGGAACAAAAATGTACTTTTTCCGTTTTCCTTATTTCTGACTGTTTGACACAGTCATAGATTTCACCTCACAGTCACCCAAACCCAAATATTCTGTTCCCCATGTCCTGATACCACACACTTCTGATCAAACTTTTTAACCCATAGCATGAACAATCAAAATTGAGATGGTGGGAAAAAACACCATCTGTAGGTGGTTATAATGTTATGGCTGATAAATGCATGTTAACAATTATCAGGTCTTAAAATGTATAAAATATTGTATAACATTGATCTACATGCTTGTTTTCTGTTTTGTTGAAAGCAACACGGTACATTTCTCACAAAAGGATAGTTTGGCGACTTGAAATTTGCATTTCCAATCCATTCTCACTCCCGACTCGTCAACATATTGACGCTTGGTCAGGTAGCCATCTGTTTCCAGCTTTGGACGTGTCGGGTACCCCCCCACGCATCAGTTCTTCATGAGATTAGGCGGAGGAGCACGTTGTCATATTTTTTGAAAAGAGTAGGAAATGCGCGACAATTAACTGTCCCAGACCCTTAATATACGTAACTTCTATAAGCCCTAGACATCCTATCCCTGACCTCAGTACCTAAAATTAACCATTAATCCTGATCCCTCATATTAACCGCAGACCCCCAACCCAAAGACCCGTAAGTGGCGCAACCCGGAAAAGCTGCGGGCGGCAATGACCGACGCGAGGGGGGCACCTGACGCGTCAAAACTGGATGCAGACGATCCAGCTTGGTGGTCAACATGTTGACCAAGCGTCAACATGTTGACGAGTCGGCAGTGAGAACGTGTTGGCATTTTATATAATTCAGGGATTAAATTTTAGTAAAGAAGATTACAGATCACTGTCAGAATTATATATTATGAGTAATTCAGTAAGGGAGGATGGATAGATGTCATTAATGTTTTTTTTATTGTATCAGACATGTTCTAACGCTAAGAATACTAATTCCATTTGTTTGTAAATGCMTAGAGGGATTATTTATTCAAAGGTAGGAGGATTTGCTGTAGGTGGAATTCCCTCACAGTAGAAGTGCCCCTCCCCCCACTCCTGACACTTCTCATGGCCATTCCCACCTKTCCACCCTTCCATATTCACTCCTGAGAGGGCATCGCAGACAGGCTGACTGACTGTCGACCAAAAAGTATCTCTCTGTTCTGTCATTCTCTCTCTCYAAGGTGGAACCCCACCCTCCTCAACCCCAAACAAAACAGGTTTTCTATATCAACCCCATAGCAACTCCACGGTTCCAAAACACCACGTCAAAGGTGCGTTTTTTTTTTCCCCCAGCTTCATCAACCCATCCAGCCTGCCCGCTCACCCACCCGCTCTGGTCTGTTCACGCAGCGTACCCTCGACATTCCCAAACATTTAATGTGCCCATGACGTTATCTCATCATTCCTCAAAGGGGAGGGTCGATGGAGAGGCAAACTGAGGAGTCAAAAGTAAAGACTGTGTGACTCTTAATGGCCTACAGAAAWTTTTTTTTACAAATCTATTCACATCAAAGAATTTCAGATGGATTACTTTTTAAAACCCCAGTGTTGATCAGTGTTACAAATGGAAACCTTTTGTTCTCAGTACTTTATTTACTATTGACTCTGAYGATTTTTATCCCGTTTTAACGCTGCACTACCAGTTCTCGTCTGCAGTCAGTGCTCAACCACCTGTCACTCTGCTTGTCTGCGGCGCTACATTTCCCATCTTGTGTTTGGCATTCTACCCGTCGGTTCTTTGATGTTATCTTGGCAAACTGTGTGTCATCAGGTGTGGGCTGCTGGGCATCTGAAACCACTCTCACTTCTTRTGAGCGAGAGTGGACCAAAGCTTAATGTGTGAATATCTGTGTGTATGTGTGTTTTGAAAAGTGCACAGTCTTGTGAGGCGATTGTGAGCTGTGCATATGMGTAWTAAGGGAGGTTTTGTGAGKAAAACACAAAAGACGTAAGTTGGGATTTAAATGTGTACATATCTTTATGACATGATGAGCTAAGAGTTCTTGTCCAAACTATCAGAAACTTTCTCAACCTGTGAAATTAAATCATGTATTTAGTGTGTGTGTGTGTGCAGCCATACTCATGCYGAAGACCGTCTCTAGTGCAAGATTTGGAAGTGTGTGAGAATAAGCTGTGAGAATATTGTCATACTAACACCTAAAAAACCCCAAAGAATGATGATTACATTGGAATATGTTCCCTGAAAACCTGCATTTTTATCTGATTTTTGCACTTCAAGCTGCAGAGAGCTCATTTCTCATCGAGTGGCTCTGTGTGTGGGTGTGTTTGAATGTGTTTGTCCTCAGCTGTGGGTGAACCAGGAGGACGGTGGGGCAGAGCCGGTCGAAGGGACCAGCGAGGTACAGAACGGGCACCTGGATCCAACCAATGACTGCCTGTGTCTGGGCTCACCCCTCCAAAACCGGGACCAGATGAGGGCTAACGTCATCAATGAGATCATGAGCACAGAGAGACACTATATTAAACACCTCAAGGACATCTGTGAGGTAGTAAACGTGTACACATCTGACAACACACACATTAATGTGCTATGCTTTTCTGGGCTACACCATATTGCATTTAATAAGAGCAGAGAGGTAGTAAATAGTAAGAAAATGAATCAACTGAAGCAGGTGTAAGATGCAAAGCAGCATTTTTTTTTCATGCTGTTTAGAATTTGTAACACTCCCACATTCACACTTATAGTCCCGGCATATTTTCTTTTTTTTTTTACTCTGGATTGAAAAGCAGTTCTGATAAATAGTTTTTATTSTGAGATGCAAAACCACAGGATGAGAGTTTTACACAACAATATTTGTAGTTTTTATTATWTGCATACAATGAAATATGTTGAAGTAGGGCTGGGTGATATGGCAAAAAAAAATGACCACGATTAATTTTTTCATATCGTCCTATCTCGATTAATATCACAATTCTTTTGTTAACCTAAAAAGTGTCTGAAAAGTAATTTAACAAATAAAAAGCTACAGAAATAAAAAAAAAATAACGGCTGTTTTTTTCACTTTCACTAATATAACAAATAGCTGTGGTTCAGTAGAACATTAACATGAAATTATTTTTGCAAGGTATTTAAAAAAGTAATTTCCAAGAAAAAAACATMATCATCATCATCACAATCATATAATCTCACATTAATAAAGTCATCCTTTTGTAAAATTAAAGTTTTAGAATTGAATTTCACATTAAATATGCCATGAAGAAACATAAACCCAACAAACAGCAGCAATTTGTGCACACATGCCAACTGAATAGGATGTAAGCTCATTATTTTTGTTATTGAAGGAAACCCCCCCCCCTCTCCCATTTGCAGTGCTTAATCAAACAAAAGACAACGCTGTTTCTTTTTTTTTAAACATCCGATTCTGCACAAATGTTGGATAAACTCCCAGYTTCTGAGTGTTCAGGAGTTTGCAGCGTCTCTCAGCTGCTGTTTGTGATGAGACTCAGACAGGAAGTGGTCTTCACATCACGTCCAGCCCATCGTGTGCCGATAAAATTTAGAGAAAAGTTCTTCTCCAGATAAATGAAGAACCGCTGGGACATTGTTCTGTCCTAAACGTTGCCCTAAGACCGCTTCATATTTTTGGAGGATGCTTTTGTTTTAGCGAGCCACTCATCRTGGCTCACGTTTCTTTTTCCCCCCTCCCTCGGGAGTGGAACTCAGTGCTCACCCTACGTGCCTGTTAGTAGGTAACAGCAGGTACAGGAAGCGACAGTGGTCAAAATACTTCAGAAACTCGCCCAAATAAGCGAACTCTGTAAGATTCAGCGTTTTGAACTGGATTACTTTGGTTAATTCTGTGATTTCGTCTGCGTTTCATTAGCAACTTATAAACGGAATTGGAGGAGGAGATGGTGGATTCTGATTGGCTGTTGTTGCGCACATTGCCTCCATGTTTGATTGAGTAAGAGGCTCACAGCTGATCACTGTGATCGACCTGAATTTTTTTTCTCGATCAATAATCGCGATCAAATAATCGCCCAGCCCTATGTTGAAAAGTGTAAAGAAGATAAAATTGACGCCATGTAAAATTAAACCATCATTATTTAGATATTTTGAGAGTTTTCATGAAACTTCAGAAGTTAACCTCTTAGTTTCAATAAAATCCTKGTCCGGACTAACATTCTAACCATATTTATTATCAGTTCATTTAAATTATTGTTTCTGTATCAGTAGAGAWATTACCATTCATTGCTTAATATTTYGGAGGTACTTGTGACTTGTGACGCTGAACAATTATGCACACAAAATCTTATTTTGTTTACACCAAGTAATATTAAGCATCAAGAAGGAATGGATTTGGACATACTTTGGTCATTTTAATTATTTGATTTGTTAACAGTTGGCACAACTAATGGGAACCAAGGGGCGTAAGTGATAGCATCACAAGTGGAGCAATAGTGTCATCAAGTAGTTTCTGGAGTGGCCAAATGTCAGTCAACTGACAACAGTCAACTGTCCCAATTCAGGGGTTGCAGCCTAYGTAGATCGCGGCCTATGGTGCCACACCCTTCGAAGTCTGTATAGGCTGATTACATATGTTTGTGTGACCATTCACTACCTTAGTGTTACATTTTATGTCACATCACTCTTAAAAGCTTAAAATTTWAAATGCATTGAAMATGTATTCACACTTCATTTCACGGGAGGTACAGTACAACTTCCCACATTTCAAGGTAAACATTACACAAAGCACCAGTATCAGTACTTGCAATGAAATTTTATTTAACATCACATTGCAGCATAAATTTCATCAGCTAAGTTGCTATATRTTAAATTCTTTGGTCCATGATGACTTTCCAAACTCAGCCGTTTTCTGTTTCCTGTAAAAACTGATGATGGCACAATGAATCCTGGGATATTGTGGACCATGAAGGACTGTCAGATGCAGCTTTATTGTTGAGGTTTTGAGGGCTGTGTTTGTCGGCCGCATGAGAAGGAGCTCACAAAATAGGACAGCCTTGACCGTGTTGCCGTGACGTAACCGACCTACAAATGTGCACTACGGAGGACTCAGCCCCTGAATCGAGACACAACCAGTGTACAAGTTTCTGGCATATGTGGTGTTCAGATTTGACAATGGCCTGAGCCACTGGGTACATGTGGGCGCCCCACATGAGACKTGAAGGTTCTGATCATCCAGAGCATATCACACCAACAGTACTAACTCCATATTGCAAGCCAAGTGTTTCGGAACATTGTGGCCTTTTTACAACAACTTGTGTCATCCTGCACCATTTCTCAACAACATCAGTAAAAATAAAGGTTCACTGTCCCACTGGCTGTGCCACGCAAAAGTTATGTAAATAAAGAAGAGCAAATGAAAAACAGAGAAGAGTATTGATGATGTCACATTACAAACTGGCTAATATTGAGACAAACCCACAAAAACACAAGCTAGTTATGAMTGATTCAGTCTAAAGTTCAAGCTGCAGCATGGGGGTGTATCAGATAAAACAGATAAGTCTGCTGCTTTTGACTTTGGGTGGTTTTTCATGCACATTTTTGCTTATCTTATCATTGGTTCTGATCCTTTGTACGTCCTTTGTTTGTACTGTGGATGGAGCGTAATGTTGAGAAATAGTTGCAATGAAGCATGAATTCCACCTCCTCAGCTTCTTGCGAGTGCGTGCACGCTGCATTCTATATCACCATTTCTTGTCCTAACCTTTTTCTACAGGGCCTGTCATGTAGTACACAGTGTTAATTCAGAAATCAATCGAAAGAAAAAAAATGCTAAAATCAGTGAATATGATTACTTGACATCTTGATATTTTCGCAGAATGCTCCGTTCGGTGACCTTTAGCCTGACGGTAACTGCCTCTCGTATTGTTGCAGGGTTACCTGCGCCAGTGTAGGAAGCGTGTGGACATGTTTAATGACGACCAGCTGAAGGTTATCTTTGGAAACATTGAGGACATTTACCGCTTCCAGATGGGTTTCGTTAGAGATCTGGAGAAACAGTACAACACAGAGGAACCGCACCTCTCTGAAATCGGGCCATGCTTTTTAGAACACGTAAGTATTTTCCAGATTTTTTGTGGTTTATTCATTAGGAAAGTGAAAGAAAGGCTAAATCCCACAGTTTATCTAACAGCAGCTAATGATTTTGTTGTGTTATCTCAAGACTTGAGCTAAATTAAATTGGCACCTTGAGATAACATCTAAATTTTCTTTACCAATTACCTGCATAGATTGGAAGGTCCTTTYCCTTTTATTTCAAATGAATCATTCTATCCATTATCCTGCCCGATCACGAATCGCTGCTTTTTTCACATCACAGCAAGATGGTTTTTGGATCTACTCTGAATACTGTAACAACCACTTGGATGCCTGTATGGAGCTGAGCAAACTGATGAGGGACGGCAGGTACCAGCATTTTTTCGAGGCTTGTCGCCTCCTCCAGCAAATGATCGACATCGCCATAGATGGCTTCTTGCTCACGCCGGTTCAGAAAATCTGCAAATACCCTCTCCAGCTGGCTGAGCTTCTTAAATATACTGCACAGGAACACAGGTACAGTCTGCTTTTGTCAACATGACATTTAATCTATAGTGTTTGTTGCAGTTCTCATGGTGATTTATTGGTTAAAAGAGAATGTGGTACTGATGCATCATTGTGTTCAAGATGCATTGTGCTGCAATGCAGCTCTTGCAGGGGTTGGATTTATTCTTCTCTGTGGTAATTACCCATGCATGAACTGAAACAAATGTTGTTTTGCACTGTTTAATCAGCGTGCTCATGTTATTGAAATAAATTACAATTTATAAGCGCCTCATTGTATTTTCTAGCAGTACGTGATGATGTGGATAGTGCACAGGACAAATTTAATATGAATTGAGKCTTTCTGTGGTACGTGCTGTGAGCATTATTCTAAGTTTTTTTTAGATACCGCATGGAACATTAAAGAAGCCGAGTTAAAAATGTAAACGTTTGCACGTRTGCTCCCATGCACATGTACACAAGTGAGCATTCAGTTGTGCAAACTCATGCACACAGAAAAATAGTGCGAGTAATTGAGCGCTTCTCCGCCAGCTTCAGGTCATTCACAAACCAAGCATTCTCAGCCAGAGAGGGACAGGTGCCAGCTCTGCCAGGAAGTGCTTGCCAGATCTCAGTGTTTCACTGTTCGAGAGCTGCAGAGAATCTGCCACATATAGGCCTGTCTCACTTGTACGCACAACACTGTGACACACACACATGCCAGCTTCCAAAGTGAGGATTGGATCCATRGAACATCTAAGCCAGAGGGATAAATCCAGCTCAGTTAGCATAGAGGCTGTCAGACTTAGCTGTGAATAAAGAGATGGCTGATTCAAATTAAATAGGCTGTGTGCTAATGTGACTGTATTCCAATGGACTTACCTCAGTTTATTACCACTATCTTTAATAGGCTGCTCTTTATCATTCACTAACCCAACATTATATGTCTTTGAGTGGCCAGCCTCCAGGGCCATAACTCCACCCTTAACACTCTGAAGTAATTACGTATACATTTTGTCTGTAGTGACTATCGATACGTGGCAGCAGCCTTGGCTGTGATGCGAAACGTCACTCAACAGATCAATGAGAGGAAGAGGAGGTTGGAGAACATTGACAAGATCGCCCAGTGGCAAGCATCGGTTCTCGACTGGGAGGTACGTGAAAAATATTTTCTTTCTTTCTCAGTCCAAACTATAGTGTTTTATTCAAAAACTTTAAAAAACATTTAGACTGTTAGACACTTCTAGCATATTGTTAAATACCACAAATGCTTCCATAATTGTTAGCGCCAAACATCAGGTAATAAATGTTTTTGCCTGAGTGCGTGTCTTTGTGATCTCAGCAGAACATTTCAATAATCACTGAACAGATTTCAATGAAGCACCCAGAAAACATTAAATGTRTACATCTACATCTATAAACCTTTGGGTTCAATCTGACTCAAGATTAGCTGCCACAGCTAATAGATATTAGCTAACACCTAAATGYCTATAACTTAGTCTGTTTCCCATATATTAAGCWAAAATTTGGCATGGTTAGTAGCTGAGTCATTCCAAGCATCAACAGATTGCGTTCGATTTTACTGTATGTATTTTCAAGCATACATGTCAAACTGAATGGCTTTGTTTGTAAATTACACAGATTTTCCTCCATTTTGCAGGTATCCAGACATATAGGGTAATCTCACAAATTTTTTCAAAAATTCTGCTTCAAATTTATTTTATGTCTCAGAACATGTAGGACGTAAAAAAAAAAATAAAATAAAAAGATTAAATAACCATCTCCCAACTTGCTTAACCTCTGCTCATCATCCAGTTCCCCCTCCTTATTTAGTTCTGGTTGTCCCACCCCCACCCTGCATGTGAGAGTAATCATGGTTTTTTTTCTGAAAATTRTGTTAATTTAACACTGGCATGAAAAGTGGTGAAAAATGAAGTAATATGCATTCCTTTAAAAAATACTTTAGAAGTCATGAAAAATGTTTTTTAAACTCACACTACAGAAATCAGAATAATTGTTTCCCCACAGATCATCTTTTTTTTATTTTTTCAGCTTTTTGCTGCATTTCGTACTTGATAAAAGTACATATCTACATTGTTTCATTTCTCCAACCACAAGGTGAAATTCTCACAACAGATTGTTGCAGAGATTGCTGCACTGTGGCAGAGGAAGGAGATGTAGCATTCCCAGGGAAAAAAAAAATGTTTTCTTTTAGAGAATATAAAGTCATGAATCGGGGAGTAAACTCTCCGATGCTTGCTCTGCCGGATGTCTTTTGTAGACGATTTTAGCTTTGAGTCAATAAATCATCACAATCATTCAACACAATAGGAAGCTGCTATAAAGACTGACTGACTGCTGTGTTTATGATTCTGTCAGTACACTATAGACAGATACCAAGTTTAATTTTATTAAATTAAAAAAATTTACAATATGTCCATACAATTATTTTTCCTTTCAGATTTATACCTTAAGTCCTAAATTGAAGATATGTCTATAATGACTGATCTAATGTTTCACCTCATTTGACACTAAAATGTTTTATAATTTCTTGTTTTGTTTAATGTCTCAGACTTCTAAAATATTAATGAGCTCCTCAAAAATATAACTACTGCATAACTGTTTCGTAACTGTTTCCAAAGGCTGAGTGCATCTCGCCTATAATGGGTAAATTGACTGTAACTGCACCAAGTACAAGTGTCCTTTTTCTTCAAGCCTGTCGGTGTTTGTGTCTAGGGAGATGATATCTTAGACAGGAGTTCGGAGCTTATCTACACCGGGGAGTTGTCATGGATCTATCAACCATACGGACGCAGCCAGCAGCGAGTCTTCTTCCTCTTTGATCACCAGCTGGTACTTTGTAAGAAGGTAAGCTCTTTCTTTCGCTGTTTTTTGTTCCTTTTTTCTGCCTTTTATTGCTCAGACTTTGTTGGGTGAAAACAAGCTGGCAGCTCTAATAAATCCCCAGTTTGTGTTCCTGAAAGTTGTTGTATCACATGGCTGGTAGGAGTGATCCTTGAAGACAGTGTGACTTCATGCAACCTCAACGAGGAGTTGAAAACAGATTACATAATGCCGGATGAGACACACCAGTCCTCCGGGAAGACACGTTCAAATCCTCAGCGCATTTCACAAAATGGAGCTGTGGTCGTTTGGGCTCTAATGCACTTGGGCTGTTATCCTCTCTGTCAAACGAATGTTTGTGCTTCGCTGGACTCAATGCATGCACTGAGACAGAGACACAAATGCATACAGACACTTAGACACAAACATGCACAGAGGCCAAATAACTACATTATCGCGCGCGCACACACACACAGAGGAGCAACAAATGCTACACTACAAAGATAATCACATAGGAAAAAGGATMAAATGAAATAGACATACAGAACCCTTGGTGATTCAGCAGAGTTCTCTTTTGTCATGCGGCAGACCAATGGATCAGTGCATTAGAGCAGTGGTGCCGAATTCTTCTTCCTGCATGYATCCTGTGTATTTTAGATGTTCTTCTGCTTTGACACAMCCAACTTGAAGGAATGGGTGATTAACAGGCTTCTGCAGCATTTGAAGAAACGTTGAAAATTGAGGAAACAAGTGTAACATGGAAGATAGTGGCCTTCGAGGACTAGCGTTGGGCACCACTTCTTGTTTTCTTGAGTTAGCCTAGTTTTTTAGAGGTACCTCTAAAATGTCCCTAGGTGTGGGTGAGTATGAAAGGTTGGCTGTCTTCATGTGTCCTTGAGGTGGACTTGAGACCAGTTCAGGGTGTACCCCRTTTCTTGCACAGTCACTGCAGGGGATAAATATAAGCTCTCTGTGGCTTAAAGAAAATGGATGGATGGCAGATACACATATTGTGTTTTTGTTTTCCTATTTTTTTTTTTTGTCTTTCTGTTGAATATTTGGTTTTGTATTTCTCTTATATCTACAGTAAAACATGTATAAGTGTTTCTACCAGCCCTCTGGATGTATTACAAATATTAACTTATTTCTAACAATAAAGCAGGAAAATACAACATACAGAGTTAAAACCACTCGAGGAAAAAAAATCTGTCCATGCTGTTGTCTTTCTTATTCCAATAGCACTCAATACAGTAGAATTTACAGAACKTATTCATTCCTTCACAATAAGARTCTCAAACATACTCACATATTGTTAACTTCAAAATACTCTCAGATAATTTAAAGMAGTGGTTCAGAAACATTTTATACTGAAAGCCATTTCAGTAAATACTAAGCTCTGTAAGTACCACCATTTAAAGGGATCCCTGATTAGTTGTAACATTAGACTTTATTTGATAAACATATATTTTAACTATAAAATAAAGACTGTAAAAATACTCAGCGGTCCACTGTAGAAAGACAGGTCCCGGGGCCGAAACTGCGAGGGCTTCGTGGAAATAAAAAGAATGAGAAGAACAAACGGATGAACGGCCTTTGTTTCAGCGTTAGCTCCGATGCKTTCACCRTATACTGTATATGTATTAGCTCAGCGCTACACATTGTCCTCTCGTCACTGAGGTCCTCCATCCACATGACAGAGAGGGGAACRMAAAAATGACTCAGTCTGCAACTGAAAATATGGATGGAGGACCTCAGTTTAGCTTGTTTGTCGCGCTAGTGCCGAGCTAATACATATAAGGCAATATAGCATCAGCACTAGCGCAAAGRCTAACAGGCTAAGCTGAGGATCTTCTTCCATGAAGCTGCTCTGTTGTCCTCCATCCATATTTTCAGTTGTAGACTGAATCGTTTCAGCCTTCTCTCTGTCAGCGTTCTCTGGTTTCATTTAAAAGAGTCGATCATCAGATATTGTCCAAGATTAACCTTCAGGGTGGATATAGCTCGCTAGCAGCCTCGCACCGATGACCTAGTTGACATCATTATTTACCCAGAATGAAATTGCTTGTAAATAAAATGGCTCCTTCCATGTTAAAATATATTTTTAAAAATTTACAAGACTAAACAGCCTACAGTATTTTTACAGTCTTTATTTTACAGTTAAAATATGTTTATCAAATAAAGTCTAATGTTACAACTAATCAGGGATCCCTTTAAAAAAAGAATGAAAACAGTAGTATATTATATGACAAAGTATGTACAGTACATGCTAACTGAGCTAGTCAGACTACAAAGGGTACAATTTAAAGTGTTATAGTTGCATGTCGTAGTTGAGAAGAACAGCAATACACACATTGCAGTCCTCAATGTTTTGCACCTTTTGTTGCTCGGAGGTCCTAAAGCAGTTTCATTGAACCACTCAGCTTTATCTTTTACTTTTACATTACAGTTTAGCTTATGACAGTTTGTTAACTTATTTAATTTGTAAATAGTTCTTACAAAAATCTCTGAGTACTGGAGAGATTTTAAGTACCACCAGTACTTGTACCACAGTTTGAGAGCCATCACTCTAAAGCTTAAACATATGTTTACAACAGCTATTGTTGTTCTCACATTCCTGCCTAAAGTGTTAGAAAATGTGAAAAATAATTTTAAAAAAACGTTGGGTTCAGCTCCTTTTGTAAATTATTGTACGTATCCTAAAATAATTTCTGAGTAATTAAAACTCGCTTTGAAGTACAATGTCATTGGACAATTCACACAAATTTTTATAGCAGTTTTTTTGTTCCAACAATGGTTTGTTTGGTTTTTGAGTTGCCTTTCAGTCTCAAAATAACAACTGTACTTTCATCTTGTCAGTGTAGAGTCATTAGGAAATAGACGTCATAAAAGATCATTGGTGTTCCTCTATGAAATACAAACTGTGATWTTTTTCATCTGTTAGCTGATATTAGTAATTTATTTTTTTTATTTCCTCTTTAAGGCTGGAGTCCATCTAATGTGACAAGTTCACTGAAAGATTTTGTGTTTTTGGAAGAAGCTCCTCATGCTCCAGTGCAGTTTATATTTGAGTCACTTAATCAAACACTTTATTTGATTTTGACAATTGATTTTAATTTTCCTGAACAGATTTAGTGTCGGAAATATGAATATTTGGATTGATTTTATCATTAACATGTTTACATTTTCACTTATTCAGTGGGAAAATCTTATTTCTAGGGAAGTRGAGTGAACATTTAAACCCACAAACACACACTCAGTAAACTGCAGGASAGATTTACTGAGAAACCTGTGTGTGGAATGTGTTTGTATGTTTGGGCAGCAGATGGACAGGGCGGTACACGCCATGCTCTCAGGATAGCGAAGGAGAAATACTTGTTGACAGCACACACATATTTACAAGCCTCTTCCTTTGCTCCTCACCAGGACCTGATACGCCGGGACAGCTTGTACTATAAAGGCCGCATCGACATGGATCGTTACGAGGTTCGGGACGCCATCGATGGGCGGGACGACGACTTTAATGTCAGCGTCAAGAATGCCTTTAAGTTGTTCAACAAAGACAGCGAGGAGATCCACATCTTCCTGGCCAAAAAGCCCGAGGAGAAGATCCGCTGGCTCAGGGCCTTCCACGAGGAGAGGAAGATGGTGCAGGAGGATGAGAAAATCGGTAATCACATCCCTTCTGTTCCTCCTTGTTTGGAAACACTTTCATTTAGGTAGTAGCTCACTGCAACCGTTGAAGATTAGATGGTGTTTCAAAATTGCAAAAAAAAAACCCAGATAAAATAGACAAGGTTTTCTTTTGCTAAATGCTGAACATCTATGACCACCAAATTACAACTTGCATGACCAATTTTTGAAAGCCATGGCCTATTTTTGAGTGCAGTTTGCAAAACTTTAGTAGGCATTTGTTGCCCACCCCCCCCACACACACACACATTGTACCACCTCAGCATCCACCCTCRCATTTAAGATTTAATCTGCTGGACCACACTTCTAAAATGCAGATAGGTAAATGTGGACCAGTGTTTTTGTTCGTCATTGGTGTGGTGTTTCTGTTACACACGTAGAGGAAACTGGACTGATGGGTTCCAAACTCTCTTTAACATGTTTTACATCAAACAATAAATACTACTGTGAGTTCCTCAGTTTAAAACACATCCGTGATGAAATAATAATGCACAAAATAAAGAGGAATGAACACAAAATGGTCTGTAAATGTGGTGCTAATTCAAGCTAGCTTGTAGCACTGTTAGCTCACAATATATTCAAATAAAATAAGGATTTCGGCTCTGACATTAAACATTTAACACTGTGTAGACACAGAAAAATATTATCCAACATTTTAATGTGKAAATATGTCACTTGTGAATCGTGAATTATAACAAAAAAAGTGGTTTGTRTCAGGGCCCAAGTACAGTACAGTTTACCTTCTGCATTGGCTACATGACTATGCAGTAGGATAACTCACAGTTTAGCTCAAACACAGGGAGTACTATAAAACTAACTAGTGCATTAATGATTGATAAGTGATATAATGAACTAGAATAGAAGAATAGAATAGAAACAGCCTTTTTTGTCCCACGGAGGGGAAATTCAGTTGTAACAGCCAACCCGTTCTCTTTCCCAACTCGTTTGACGCTTGGTCAGGTAGGGTCTGCGTCCAGTTTTGGACGTGTCGGGTACCCCCTTCCCGTCAGTTCTTAACGAGATGAGACAAAGGAGGAGGAGTGCGTTGTCATATTTTGAAAGGAGTAGGAAATACACGACAACTAACCGCCCTAGACCCTAAATTTAACTTATGTTAACCCTTTACAGCCTATYTCTGACCCCAGTACCTAAAATTAACYATTAATCCTGATCTCTCATATWAACCACAGACCCCCAACCCAAAGACCCCTAAGTGGCACAAACCGGAAAAGCCRCGGKTGTGAATAATTGACACGAGTGGGGTACCTGTTGTGGCRAAACTGGACACAGACGGTACCTGACCAAACGTCAACATGGTGACGAGTCGGGAATGAGAACGTCTTGTAACAGCAGCAGCATCAGTTCACAAAAAAACATCATATTGCTAAGCACCAATAGTAACAGTAGTAGTGGTAATAGAATAGAAATAACAATAAAAATTCTAAATAAAAGTAAACAACATACTGTACATGACAATAAAAAATAAAATATGATACTGTGCAGTTAAATTACAGTGAGGTAAACTACTTGCAAGTACT
>NW_013952621.1:447803-453517 GCF_001266775.1 Austrofundulus limnaeus
TATATATATATAGGGGGAGTATGCTTTTTTGGTGTCACATTTAGACCTGGACACAGAGGATTGTGGTTTCGGATGTTTTTCTGACATAGAAGAGCTCATGGAAGAGTCTGAATTTTAAACAGTCAAAAATAAATTTGGTTCCTATTTAAATAATAAAGTCATGTTGAGAAAGGCTGAATTCTGAAGGGTGGAGCGAGAGCTTGGGCACTTGACACACAGGATGTTCTACTGGAAGTAAATTAATTCGATGTATACAAATACTTTGCTTTAAAGCTACTAAGTAGTCACACAGGTGGAAGTGGGGAGGAGGTGCATCGAGATAATCAAAAGGCATCAATATTTGTTTTATCATCGCATCACAGAACTCTAAATCATAACTGAATCAAATCATGAAGTGTCTAAAGATTCTGACTGTGCCGGTGTCCACATACAGTACAGCTCTAACAYTGTAGAGTAGATTTACAAAATAAATTAAAGGTTTGAGGCAAGTTCCAGATGCAACAGATCTATTTTGATACAAATTTTGTGAACAAGTTAAAAATTTGAGCAACAGCAAGTGTTTCAGGACATTTTGGAGGCTACCCGGCAGTTACGGTTCACCTTCTAGTCTCTAACAGCCCAGTGAAACATCACCTTAAGTGACCTTCAGGCCAACTTACTGCTCCGTTGTTCTTCAGGTTTTGAGATTTCTGAGTACCAGAAGCGACAGGCAGCCCTGACGGTGAGAAAGGTGACCAAACAGAAAGGTGAGGCAACGAGAAGATATCAGGTGATTTCCCCTCCCCTCTTTTTTTCTGMCCCGCTCTGTCTTCTCATCGCTGTTTACTCTCTCTTTAACCTGCTGTTCTTTTTTTTTTCACTTTCCACACCCTGTTTAACACGTACTTTGTTTAGAAGTGGATCTAGAACCGGTCTTGTACCAAGTAATTTCGAACATTTAAGTTTTAAGATTATTTTTGCTGCATTACATTTAATATCTTTCATTTGAAATAGCCGTTGGTCAGCCTGAACTCAAGAATGAGTTTATTTGAGCCGGAAAGCAGCTGTTAAGCATCAATGAAAAGACAGAGGGCTGTTTGCATGAAGTATTGAGTTTTAGAGGATGATACCCGCGTTCAGGACAAGTAGGTCCTGTGTCCTGCCAGTGTTGAAACTATTAATACTGACCTGTTTACAGTTCTGTCTCTCACTGAGTTAGGCCTGAGTCACCCTACAAGAAAATCAGGCCGATTTTTGCCCTTACGACAATCTGAAGGAAGTCCAGATTATTGTGATGGCTCTAAAGATAATCATARCAGATATTCCCACCATTGATGGTGAGTTAAGAGTGATCTAGTCGACTTGGAAGGACGTTGGGAACGCTCCGACCTCAAATCGGGGATATCCAAAATGTTTGATTTTTTGGCCTGATATCACAGTGTGTGTAGTGTTCAACCGAGCTCTCAGCCTGATGAATGAGACGTGTAGCCAATCAGAAAGCGAGGTGACGTAAACACAAACTGCCATGACTCAGCAGAAAGTCTGCTGGATGTTAAAAGTCCTATGGAACTGTTTTTCCTCTGGTAAAAATAGTCCACAAACGATCAACATGTTTTCTTCCTTGTTGCAAATGTTTATTTACTCTGAACTCACGTCTCTGGAGGTCACGRGAGATTTTTCCTTGGACATATGAATTCTCGCGAGATTTCAGGAAGTCTCGCGTGATTTAAAATCTGACATCTGAATGTTCATGAATGAAGTTTTCGTGTGTGGTGTGTTGTCTCTTGCCGTGTGGCTGTGATTTTTTATCCTCATGTGTGGGCTCTATCAGTCTTTGAAAATTGGCCGGCTGCTTTAAAATCTTGTAGTGTGACTCAGGCCTTAGTGTAGTCATTAGTGATTTTCATCTGCATTTGCATCCGCTTTGTTAATCTATAGCTGACTTTGACACTAAATATTTATCAGTTTTTTTCTTTTCCTAGCTCATTTTAAAACAGTTGTTCAGATGCTTTAATGTGATCATCTTTAAAGCAATTAATATCTTACCTGCTGCAAATACTCGGGCTGGGTGATACGGCTGAAAAATCTATCACGATATAAGTGTTTCATATCAGTCGATATCGATAATTATTGATTTTTTTTGTTTGTTTTACCAGGATAAAAAAGGCTAATCACTACAGCCAAACTGGTGACATCTCCTTCCCTATTTTATCCACAACTTCCTCTAAAGCTGTTGCCTCATTTTCTCCTTTCACTCCACATTGTTCTTTTTTATTTTTAAGCWGTTTTGAGGCACAGTAGTGAAACACGAACTGCTGCTGCGCATGTTACTCAGCAGGTTGTTAGCTTACCAAAGACTGAGTGAGCAGCCTAGCATAGCTGGGCTGTCAGAGGCCTTTCCTCTGCCTACATCCCCCAGAATGCTATGCAGTTCTGGATCAGAATTCAATGAAATGATCAACATTCTATCAGATGCATTTTCTATTGATACTGCTCATGTGTTTATTGTGATATACTGTATATCGTTAATGTTTTATAGCCCAGCCTTTGTAGAGAACTCTTCGAAAGATCTCAGTTTGACAGTTTAATTCTGACTGGTTTGCTGAGAAAAAAGCAAGAACAAAGTGTATGTCTGTTCTTCACAACTCAGATCTCAAAAATGTCGTAGCGTTTCACGAAAAAGCTATTTTATAGCCATTTAAATGGCCATCACTTTTGTGTCACACAGTATTCTTTATGTAGAATTTTAATTTTACATACATGTCAACCCGTAAGATAGATATCTGTAGCCTGACCTTCTGAAATCTGTCAATTTCACAAAAAATCAGTGCTACTCACACAAATATGAGGGGGTATTGGAGTTACCAGAAGGCATGGTGCATCGGGGGTAGTGGGGGTAATGGTGTTTGTTGTAAAACGGGGTTGGTGGCGTTAGCGCAGTTACACTCTGGTGGGAGGAGGAGCTTTCTTACAGACTCTGTGACGTAAAATAAATTTGAATCTGAGTTTTTGAAAAAAAAATTCCTAAAAATTTTCTCTAAAAATCTTTGTAATTTACAGATAAACTGTACAACTTGATATGTATAACTCGCATAAAGTCGTATTTCTGCCAAAATAACTGTAATTATAAAATGATAATGGTGTAATGTTTGTGAGACAGTTAGCACAGGAACATTTATCACAGCAGATTGTGACATTTTTGAGACTGGAGTTGTTTCAGGACTGCAGCACTTTGGTTTTGTTTTTGCTCAAAGACGGAGGCTTCACTTGTCTGAGAGCTGTGTCCAGTCCTCCAAAGTGAGATCACTCAAAGAAATAGCTACAGCAGGTAAGATAYTCATTGCTCAAAATCTTCCCACAGAACCCCTCTTAAAAAGGTCTGATTGGTCCTTTCCACGTACAGCGCAGCTTAGCAAAGCATCGTAAAACAAACACATGAAAAGTGTATTTTCCTCCAATCTGAGGATGCAACATGCACTGTTTTACTGCTGCAAAGGTTCAAACAGTGTTATGGCGACAARTTGACCTTTTTCAAACATCTGCCAGCTGGCTCCGTAACAGAGGAATGTGTCAAACAAACCAGTCAGCATGCTAGTTCTGTTAAAACAGAGGACCCACACATCCACACTGCTGGTATCATCCTTTAAGATGTTAGCTGTTTTAACTGCCAGGCTACAGTGGATGTTTGTACATTTTACCATTACTGATATTCTTGCCAGATTCACTAAAAGCATGACCATCCATTAAGGTATTACTGAACTATATATGAGCACTACTGGAATGTTCTCTCTGACGTTAGGACCCCCTGTAGATGTCTGTGAGAAGTTAATGTGTGTTTTGAAGTGTTGTCTGTGTACATGGCTGGCACAAGGTGAAGTACTTTCTTGAATTTCAGATTCATTTATAGATTTCATCTTGAGAAAGAGGGCCATGTTGTATGGACATGGTTTGAAAATGATAAAGGTATATATGCATTGGAGTTTTCGTTAGAGCTAGCACAAACAATAAGATGCCATGGCAACTGCTAAAGCGGCACTGGAAGGTGTTGTGTTTAACGTTGGCACCGGAGCATGCCGTCACTGTCCAATCTGTTTACAAGCATTATCTTGTCTGTCCAAGATAAACAGGCTCTGCTAACACAAACAGATAAAACCTTTTTTCTCACAGCTAAAACAGTGTTTGGCACCAAAAAAAACACGCTCTGCAAAAAGACACCGTTCCTCATCTTTTCTTTTTTATTGTTTTATTGTTTCCAGAATGCCATGGCAACTTTTGAAAATTTCATCCTCTATAAATTTGTTTCCTAATTACCCTAGCATAGTTGTGATGCTTGTAGACTGTAGCTGAAGGACATCGTAGACTGTAGTTTTAATGCATATTAGCTGCTTTCTGTTGCCTCTGTTTTTGCTGCTCTTGTGTCTCAAAGTGTCCTGTGTGTTATTCAGACAAACATGCAGTCAACAAACATGAAAAATTAAACCAGTGTACCTGGGCCAGTATGACAAACTGTATGATTACCTGAAACACAGAAACCTTGGTTTTATAGTCACTGTTAAAAGAAAAAATATAAAACATGATTTGCTTTTTTTTCAACATTTAAAATGAAAATACTTTTTACTACTGCTGAATAAATATCACCACATATTGCTTAATAATGACTATGTTATAGGTATAGTAATACGAAATAAACAGTATCTTAGTACAGTGTCTCCATTTTTTTAAATTGTACTTAGAGTACTGAGTAGTAAGTACTGTTAGTACTTAGTATCAGACATGTGTATAATGTTTAAAATCAGTTTCAGGGTTTTCCTAAACTCAAAACAGATTTTAAACTAATTTATGATCAGCTTTTTAAAAACTTTTTTTATATTTATTGGAGWTGGTTACGTTTTAATTTATGGCAATCACATAATGAGATTACTTTTCAAATTCAACGCCAGAGAGTCCACATGCTGTCCTTTTAGAGGACATTRTGGACATAATTCACCAAGAGAAACTTGTTTAAAAACACCGTAGGGAGTTCTTCACCTAAAAAAAAAGTTTCAAGGTTCCCTGTTAAAAGACAAGTTTTATGTTTGGCTAAAAGTTATGGAGACAGAAAAAAAAGGTTTCCACTTAAGATAAATAAGAAGGCTGAAACTATTTTCTTTTTTTAATAGCTCAATAAGATAAACACATGTAGCAAAATGTGTTATAGTACCAGTTTATTTACAGTGTTGATAATTATACCTGTTGTACAGTGTATTACTACTGCTCTGCTGTTTTGCTCCTTGTAAAGTAAAGCTGAAAGCTTATCAAGTCGGTGTTAGTTAAATAATYAGCTGAGTTAGCGTTCGTAGTGAGCCTGCATCAGTCTGTACGTTTCACCTGCTAACATGCTAACTTTTGTAGCTTGTTGCAAACATTGGTTTCAAAACAGTGTTATTATAAAAAAAAAAAGACTTGGGTGTTGCTTCTCTSGTTGACAAGCTAGTTATCCAGCACTGGCACAGCCCTCAGTTAAAAAGTTTGTTATTGGCTATCCTAAAAGCTGCTGTAAGTCAATAAATGATGGGATTATAGAGCAAAAAGAGAGTAAGAACACTAAATATGGTTAGAACTACAAATGAACTTAATGGCATAATTTCAGTTGTGTAATACTTAGATTACATAAATGAGAATCTGACCACTAGCTAAAATGTGTATTGTATAAACAGTGGGTTGTTTTGTGTGTGTGTGTGTGTGTGTGTGTGTGT
>NW_013952621.1:453819-456570 GCF_001266775.1 Austrofundulus limnaeus
TTTATTTATTTATTTATTTATTTATTTATTTATTTATTTATGTGTGGGTAATTTCTGGTCAGGCACTTCCGGTCACTGGCTTGCTAACTAACTTTTCCTCATATTTTCCTACTCATAAACAGCCCTTGAAGTCACAACTATATAGAAAATATGACAGATTATTGTGACAATAATAAACTGTCCATATGAATGTCTTTTGAAGAATTATTTGAACGTTAACGATATCCGTTACATTAGTTCAAGCCCAGAAATTTAGCACTGCTTTCTATAATAAATAAATAGGCAGCAATCCAATCACATTGAGGCAACCGTTGGTATGTTATGGCACTGAACAAATAATTTATCAGCCTATCTTCCATAAGTTTGCCGCCGCATGACTGCAGAACKTACCCTGACCTGCGACACAGTCGTGAACATCAGACTTGCTTTGGCTTGGTTGAATCAGCCTTCATGAATGGCCATGACCATTCATGACCATATTGTTGATTAATATTTTGCCAACTTCTCCACTGTGGAGGTACTGATACGCCTCTGTACTTTTGTAATTGCATATTGTTGAGTCATCTGCACCAAGTGACAACACAATAGTTAAAAATGTCCTTGTACGTTACATGAGGCCATTTTTTTTCATATCACCCTCCCTCTGGAGAATAGTTTGAGGCTCTTTAGGATTGTTCRGCAATTTTTGGAAACGTTCCCACGACACAATTCACCGGTTTAGTTAACGTGCTATTAGTTAGCAGAGGAAAGCAGTGAAACAGAAGTGCCTCACAAAATAAATAAATAAATAAATAAAAACATTGGATCCATATCTTCTTTTTGTGTTGGAAAATAAGGTGGAAACCTCGAAACCAATAACTGGCCCATGTCTTGTTCTGAGTGTTGGGTCTCCTGTTTGTTGGCTCCAGAGTTTGACTAAATACATCCTCCCCCTTCGTGCCATTGCTAGAGCTGAATTCCACTTCTCTCCTCAGTTCAGCTGTCATCACATGATGAAAGTGTGTCATAACTCAGGATTAATGTGCAGCAATGTTAATTGAAGCCTCATGTTGTGTCTCTGTGCCTGTTTTCCTGTGAAAGCATGACTTGGTGTTGTGTTGTTGGGTCTGTTTCAGATTTTAAAAAAATACTGACAACTTTCCTTATTTTGCTATCTACCTCCTTTTTTTTTGTCTTCTGCTTTGTGCCCCTGCAACGCCTCCTTGTCCCAGGTGTAAACAGGTGCACGCCCCCCTCATACCCGCCCCCGCAGGACCCCCTCAGCGCGGGGCAGTATGAAGTAACGGAGGACATGGCACAAGGAGAAGTTTTTGAATTCAGTCAATCCAAAAGAGGCCAGGCGCCTTTCTGGCAGAATTTTAGTAGATTAGCTCCATTTAAGAAATAGAGACACCAGACTCTTCTGAAGGACCAGCTATTTTTCTTAGAAGCACTAAACACTGGATGATATCGTCCCACGATGAAGAAACTACAGAAACCACACCCCACACACGAGACTTTGAAGTTAAGGACCAATGTTGTCGCATCATTTGATGGGGAAACACCAAGTGGAGACTTGGATTTAAACGACAACAACTTTACAATTCGTATTTGTTAGTAACGTTCTTAGTTATCACGCTTCTCCTGCTGACTCATGAACTCTTTCCCCTGGAATTCTGCACATTCATCTGAATGTTCTGGAGTTACATATTGAGATTGTCACATGGTTTGATTTTGATTTCATCATCTGGACAAAAGGAGGGAAACAAAAAGAAGGGGGAGGCCCTGCCAGGTGGCCTTTTTTTTTTCTTTTTTCTTTTTTAAATTTTTATTGTGAGATTATGTCTAGAAGCTGAGATGTGCTGCTATGTGAGATCGTTCTGAGGGATGTGTCATGTTCAGGAGCTTCTGGGCTTCAGAGGGAAATCATCCCATCSCTGAACACGGACTGATCGGGCCACTTCTGCTCTGCCGATGTCTGGATCGCCCTACTCATTTTYCCCCCCTCTAACAATGTGCACAGAATATCCCCCTCTCTCTTTCTTTCTTTTATTTCTAAAGTTGGTGTCAAGTCTTCCCTTTTTCCTCTCCATCCCCCGCCTCGATCCATCCGCTCAGCTTCTGCGGCCCCCCAGAGGAGGATTTTTCGTTCTCCTGGAAACCTGCCGTTGGCCGTGATACAACGGGTCAGGGAACAAATCAATAGCGGGGACATCAATTGAATATTTACATCCGTTCACCCAACCACTCGTGACAGGGTATCCACATCCCGCCGACGCTCGGCGCGCTCCGTGCGGAGAGCTGAAACATCTGGGAGCAGGAGATATGCTGGTTCTGCTCCACCTGCTTTTTGTGTCACAGTCCCACCCCCACTCCTCCTCCTCCTCCTCCTCCTCCTCCTCTCGTAGCACTGTGCTGGCAGCTCACCGGGTGTTTTGGAAAGAGCACAGCCTACCTCTAAGAGTGAGCAGTAAAAGTCAAGTTGATGCATCGGCCAAGGTCTGAAAATCATTTTGGTTATTTTTTATGTCTGCTCAAAATCAAGCAAACAAACAAAGACTCGATGATTTTGTAGTGTTCTCACTGTAAAAAAAAAAAAAAAGGACTGACATCTTTTGCTCTCATTTCGAGTACGAGCCGTTTGCATTTGTGAGGACCCCAACCAACCCTCAGATTATTTATTTCTCTTTTATAAAGCCAGATAGACGAGGAGTGAGAAAGGTGAATTTGAGCTTTAGCGCGCAGAATCTCTTCAAACCTTGGCTCACCAAC
>NW_013952621.1:456741-466334 GCF_001266775.1 Austrofundulus limnaeus
ACACACACACACACACACACACACACACACACACACACACACACACACACACACACACACCTGGAATGTCCCCAAATGGATAGCCGTTTGCACAGCTATCCATTTGGGGACATTCCATTGACTTCCATTACATTTCTACAGCCTAACCCTGACCACAAACCCTAAGGCTAACCTCACAGGTACCTACCTGACCCTAAAACTAACCTAAACTCACACCTTGGTCCTAAACCCAACCCCCAACCCACCAATGGCRTTTAAACCAAACGGGGACTTGACTTTTGTCCCCAAATGCACCAGTTGTCTCCAAAGGTAGGCGTTTTGTCTTAAAATTGCCCCAAATGTCACCAGAAACAAACCCCCCCACACACACACACTCATCATGAAGGTTTTTATTTTTTCAACTCTTGGAATGTAAGTGAAACATCTGTCCACTCTATGTAATCCTTATTTTTGACCTCAGAAGTACTATTTGTGTTGAATTATATCACCTGATGGACAGTGCATATACAGTATGACAACTTGTGCAATGTGATATATCATTATATATCTTCACTATTCACTACAATGTGATATGAAAGAGTTAAATATTGTTTTATGTCATTTGTTTGCCTTCTTAAAGGCCTTATAACCTATTGGAGATAAAAAAAGAACCTTATATTTGCTTTGTATGTTGTGTAATTTATGTTTGGTTTCAGTAAAGGAAGTTGAGAAACGGGTGAGTTGGCTACTGGTGTCTGTAGAGATGGCTCCCGGTGAGATTGTTTTGGACAATAAATCTGTTTTTCTTGCCTGGCAAAGCAAAAAGATCTGGTTCCCAGGCCACGATAAACCTCAGGTCCCATGCTAGACCCGACCCCCACCCCCCACCTCACTGTCCGCACCACCCCTTCAAACACAACATACAGACACAAGCATGCAGGCGAAACACACACACACACACAAAGCCGTACAATCATGCCCACTTTGCCGGCCCGTTCTGCTGCGGAGAGGAGAGAGATGCTATCTAACAGTGCCTTCCAGCATTCCACTAGTGATTATCTTTTCAGTTTCCCTGGCAGATTTGAATTAGTCATGTATTTTCCCTTCAGAGCATTGCTTCCGCTCTCGCTCGCTCGCTCTCATCCGGGAATCCCTTGTTCCCTGGCGCGACATCCACTCGGACACCGGCTCAGAGGTCAGGCCTCCTTTAGCTCCCCGTCCCTCCCTCCACGAGTACAACCTGTGCCGTCTGACTGAAACACTTTTTAAACGCATTTCTTCTTTTCTCCCGTCCCGCTCGCATCGCAGCAGTCGAATTGCACAAGAAGTCATTCTCATAAAAAAWATAAGTTCCTATTTACCTTACCGAACGATGGTTTTCATTTCGATATTTAGCAGGAGACGTTTCCGTTAGTTAGGTTAGGTTTCACACTTGAAAAAAGTATATTATTAATAGTGAGTGACAAATCAAAAGAAGTCATCTATTTTAACTTTATCAGCTACAAACTGTAAATACTGTACAAAGAACAGATCATATATTTGGATATTGGTATTTTGCGTTGGAGACGAATGTTGTTCCAGTTCTAGCGTGCGGTAGACCTCAGAGTACCAGGTAAATGCATGCTTGTGGCATCCAATATTTTGCATGAGACTTAGGCAACTTTTACCAGATCCTTTCTTTTTTTTAGTTTTGTTTATCCCCCCCCCACCCCCCCACCCCCTTTACAACGTGGAACCATTCATTCGTGAACCCCCATGCCATCTCACTGAAGGGAGTTGTTTTCTCTGTCCACCTGTACCTTGCTCACGTCTGGTTTTTATTTTTATTTATTGCCACTCAGAGCAGCAAAGTTGCCGACTCAAAACCTTTGATACGTAAAACTCTTCTGTTCTCTTCTGTTCCCAGATAAAATGGGTACTGTAAACTGTAACATAAATGTAAAACATTGCTTCTCCCAATGCCCCACCCCCTTTTTATTAATATATTTAATTTCTTTTTTGCTTGACACTGTCATTGCTGCAGACTGCTGGTTATCTTTCAGAGTGCCATCATCCGCGGAGGCAAAACGGGTATAATTTTCTATGACGAACAACACTGAACCAAATTAGGAGTTAGTTAGTTGCGATCTGATGGGTGTTTGTRTATAAATTTGTAGTCACAAGCAGCAGAGCAGGGAACATTTGAAAACCTCTCTAGATGAGCTAAAAATAACCCTAATCCACGCAGTACTTCATTGAAATTCATATCATGCTCTTGTTTAAGAGACGAAGTACAGTGACTTGACTTTAAGGAATTTACTCTTCTATTTATTGACAGCAGTATTAATTTGTTGCATTTGGGCCAAAGTGTTGAAATWATGTGTATATTGGGTTTATTTTTCTTTATATAATTATTTGTTGGATCCTTTATTGCTAAGAGGTCTTTTTTTTTCTTCTGCTCATAGAAACAAAACAGCCAAGTTAGCATACTGTCATTTAATGATGCTCAGATGTATGTCTTACCTTTTTTGTTCAATATCCAAAATTAATTTACAGTCATGATAAAAAGAATGTCCTCCCTCGTTTTTTTTTTTTTTTTTTTTTAAGTCATGATTAAACTGATCTGGTCTTTAGTGGGTTTTAAAATGATTCAAATCCAATCTCAAGTGCACAAAAACACACAACAGATKATATTTTTTTGCATAAAAAACAGCCAGAATGGAAATGTTTGTTGCTTTTACGAGATTTAAGAATAATTTTAAAAAAAGAAAGTGGAAGCCAGGTGCTGCAGATCTAATGTACTAATTAAATGGTAATAATGTGTGCGATCAAAAGCAGGAGTTTTGTCAGTTTACTGCTCTGGAGCGTACAGGTGTGTTGTTTTATCACAATGTCAAGGCAGGAAGTCATCAGCAATGACTTTAGAGAGGCCATTTTTGTTGCATATCAATGAGTTAAAGGTCATTTCGAGCTTATTTTAAGTCCATCTCTCTACAGAGAAAAAAGATCGTTCCTGCCTCTTTCCAGGAGCAGAGATCCTAGCAAATTCACCCGAAGGTCAGACMATACAATGTCCAAAGATATTTCAAAATAATAACAATTCAAGAGCTCCATCTCAGACTACAGTTTTCTGTTAGCAGGTTAAAGTTTACGACGAGATAATTAGAAAAAGACCGAGTGGCAGGAGATAGAATCATGTTCTCTAAATAAACATTACAGATGTTTGGAGCAGTATTCTTTGGAGAGAGGAAAGCAAAGTAGAAATGTTTACCCATGATAAACTTCACCAAATACAAGCATATCAATACAAATGCCTCGTGGCATCTGTCAAACACTGTAGAGTAGGGTGAGGATCAGATTCAGGTGTATTTTGCAGTAGGGGTGTTAACGATACATCGGTCTTTATCGATATATCGATTTGAATGGTTCATGATTCAGTTATATCGAGGCAAAATGAAAATATTGATCTATATTGTCATCATTTGCTTGATGGGAATAGATATCATATGCCCAACACAGTTGTGTTAGATGGGCATATGATATCACATTATATCGATCGCCGACGTGAATTGAATTGAATTGAAATCATGAGACTTTGTGATATCGAGAAATATCGAATCGTCATCCAAACATATCGATGTAATATCGTATCGTGATAAAGATGTTGATTTACACCCCCATTTTGCAGCCACAGGTTGACCATTGAGTCGACCTCGAACTGATCTGAATCCAAAGTAGTCCAGAGTCACGCTGTCCCAACAACAACTAAAGCTGAGTCAGCACGTATGATGGCAGCACGATGGCTCAGTCACACCTCACTGTTACCGCAAACCTGGGGTCTTTCTGTGTGGAGTTTGTGTGTACTCCTGTTTCCTCCCACAATCCAAGAAACATTCATGTTTAGGTCAGGCTCAGGCCTCCCTTGAAACGGAGATCTGTGATTTCAGTCGGAGTTGCCTGGTTAAAAAAAAAGGAAGAAAATGTAAAAAGACAATGATCCCAAACACAGCAGCAGATCTACAACAAAGTTCGGACCCCAACTTGATTGAAGTGTTATCAGTGTCAATTTATTTATTTAGCACAAAAAAACAACGAAAGTTGACCAAAGAGCTTAAAATACAGTCAAATGAATGGATAGAATAAGAAGAAACACGGAAATGTTCAAAAATAAATCAAATGTATATAAAATACAGGAGTAAAACATAAAAAATGTCTAGAATCTAAAGTCAGGAGTAAAGATGAGTTTTAAACATGGATTTTAAAAGTCTCGACTCTCTCAGTGGTCTGACTACAAAAAGGTAAAACCATTCCACAGAAAACAAAGGAGTGAGCCAAAACTGTTGTGAATCATGGAATGAAGTTAGTTTTTCACACAGCTTTTCTATTCTGGTTTCTTTTTGTTAAATAATTTAYGACATGGTGGAATCTGTTGTGTTTTTATACATTTAACGCCAGATTTTGATCATTTTACAACCTGATTATGGCATTTTTTATATAATTTCTAAAACTAAAATTGAGAGGACTGACTTTCTTTCTTTTTGTTTTATTTTCTGGCYGATTCTTGGCTTGTTTCAGAACAGGCAGGGTAACAGTCTTCACTGAGCCATATGTTCATGTGGTTTAAATGACATCCAGAAGACTCACAYCCCACCTTTTGGAAACTATTCATTGTATATTATCATCTAGTTTTGAGGTCTGCTTTTTTATGTTTTTTGTTTATTTCCTGTCACAAAAAGAAATTTATTCACAGTATCCTTTAACACCATATGCAAACATATATATATAGATATATATTTTTTCTTTTCTTTCTTGCCGGTCTTTTATTTGTTGTAGAAATGAAAAACCTGAAAAATAATGCCTATTCAATCCAGAAACTGTGAATGGGAGAGTGGAGATGTCAACTGTATGTACATTCTATGTTTTGATGTATTCAAAAGCACTGGGAATATGTTGTACTTCGCTGTAAAGAAAAAAAACAAATGAAAAAAAAAGAGAAATAAATCCATATCTGATATAGCTGTACTTTTTGTTGAAAATAAAACCTCTACAGAACGCCGTGTCAAGAGCATTGTGCTGAGTTTCCTGTCACGTGACATCACTTCCTGTTYGCAGCAGCCATTCCCAGCAGCTGACACATTAACTCCAGGATATTTTACAAAAGGCTGGGAAGATGAAAGGGYGGGCGAGATAGCATCGTTGCGTCATGAAAAAATGAAATCGATAAATCTCCGGGCTCACAAATGGCAGCCTGCGCCTTGAGCTGCAGCTGTGATGAATAAGTGATGAGAGTTACGCAAAACGGTTCTCCCGCTTGGCCGTGCCGATAGCGCAGAGCTGTTCACTCCGCTTCCTGATGTTTTGAAGATGCAAGCTTGTTTTGTTTTATTTTCCCTTTTTTTTTCTTTCAGGCGAGATCTGAGACACCCCGGTGTGATGCAGACAGCCTGTGTGTGCATGTGTTTCTCCAGTTGTGTTTGAATGAAGTGGGAGGAAATCTGATTGTGCCAAGTCACCTGTGAAAACGCAGCTGGAGCTGATGAGGAAAAACAAAAACATATTAGGAAAATGGATCAACAGATGAGCAGAGCTGCTCAGGAGACGGTTGAGATGAAAATGGTCGTGTGGTGTTACTCTGGTCTCTAGTGGCAGGTCTTGGTGTTTACATGTTCAACTTGTWAAAAAAACACTGAGCTTCATGGAGCATTGTCTGCATGAAAACTTGATCTCAGAGTCTAAACACTGATTTTCCACTGCTTTTAAAAAAAACTGTCCGATGTGTCCACAAGTCACCAGATTCAAACTTCAGCATCACCCAAGTTCAGCGGTGTGATGCTTCAAATAGCTCCTCAGGATCAGTGGGATGTTCAAACTGTCGATGGCAGAGTCCTTGTTGGCAAAAGGAAGGCCTTTTCGGATTGCCAGTCGAGCCTGTGACATCAGGGTTCTGGGACAAACTGAAAAGCACAAGAAGTGATGAAACATTCATTAAAGAACTAGTTTTAAACTAAGATCACCTAAAGATAAGAAAGGGTAGTTACATCAGCTTTGGTCAAATCATGCAAATGGCATGTTCTCATGCCAAAGGTTTACATGATCTGTTAGTGCTTGAAGTATTGGTTGAAGCACGTTCAACTTAGCTCGATATCTGTAAAGAATTAAAGCCATTTTTGTGTTGGCTAATAAAGTGGATTAGCTGCAGTGGCCGTCTTAAATTAGGTAGGCTTCCACGGTTAATGTGTTGGAGATGTATGCTAATAATAACTTTATAAAAAAAAATTTAAAGGGGACATATGCAAAATCCACGTTTTTAAAATACAGTTTTTTGTGCAACTCTAATTCCAATGAAGTTGGGACGTGTTAGACATAAAAAACTAAACAATAATTTGCAAATCCTTTTCAACCTATTTTCAACTGAATACRCTACAAGGTTGCTCAACACACTGGGGTCTCCGTTGTTGTATTTTGGACTTGTAGCGCGATGGTCGTTCRTAGGAGGAGAGCTAGCTTAGCATAAACCATGTGCTATGGTGCAGCTCTGAAAAGAGCGACAGCTTTTTGGTTCCCACATGTACTACTTTATTACAGAACTTGAAACCATACAAAGCCAGGTCTCCACGGCACTAAATCTACATTATTACATGAATATATAGATAACAGTCCATGATCCTTCACCATCATTCATTACCGAGGTTGAGCAGCAGAGCAGCTAAGTGCATTCACACAGCAAGGCTTTAGCTCTGAACTCTTAGCATTCACAACATCCTATGTTAAAACAGAAGAGGCGCCATCGTGTGGCACTAAAAAAAGGTACTACAACAGTGATACACAAACCGACTGTTACAGACTTCATAATGCGCAGTGACCCCATGACCCTGAAAGGAAGAAGCGAGTATAGATGATGGACGGATAGTGTGCCACGCATTTTCAATGGGAGACAGGTCTGGGCAGCTAGCAGGCCACTCTAGTACYCAGAMTCTGTTGTAACACGTGCAGAATGTGATGTGGTATTGTCTTGCTGAAATAAGCAGAGACGTCCCTGAAAATGTTGTGGCTTGWATGGCAGCATATGTTGGTCCAAAACATGTATGTACCTTTCAACATAATGGTGCCTTCACAGATGTGTAAGTTACCCATGCCATGGGCACTAACATACCCCCGTATCTGGGTGTTGTTGATATATGGCTTTGGTTTTGCATGGTAGAGTTGTAACTTGCACTTGTAAATGTAGAGAAGAACTGTGTTCACTGACAATGTTTTTCTGAAGTGTTCCTTAGCCCATGTGCTAATATCCATTACTGAACCTTGCTTGTGAATGACTGAGCCTTTCAGGGATGCTCCCTTTATACCCAACCATGACACTCACCTGTTTCCAATCAACCTGTTCACCTGTGGAATGCTCCAAACCATTTTTTGGAGCATTCCTCAACTTTCCCAGTCTTTTGTTGCCCCTGTCCCAGCTTTTTTGGAATGTGCTGYTGGCTTCTAGTTCAAAATGAGTGAATATTTGCAAAAGAAAAGAAAGTTGACCTATTTGAACATGAAATGTCTGTCTTTGTTGTGGATTCAATTGAAAATAGATTGAAAAAAACATCGTATTCTGTTTTTATTTATGTTTTACACAATGCCCCAACTTCATTGGAATTGGGGTTGTACTTGGAGTCTCTAGGAGTGAAAAAATGTTGAATTTAGTCTCTCCAAAAGCTGCATAAATATCTTTATTTTCTGTTTGGATCATATTTTTCATTCTGTTCGGGCTTTCTCTAGTAAGGCTGGATGGACAAGTCTTACGTTGTCAACATTTTTAAATTAATTTGTAAATTAAAACTCAATGCGTCGCTAGATAATTGTTTTGGTTGCTATCAAACTACAAAAATGATGCAACAGGTTTGAGTGGGCTGTGATGTACAGACCTGCAGGGGGAGGGGTGTGAAGCAACTTATTGGCATTTAAAGAGACAGCACAAAAACAAGTTGCTCTCAGACACATTACAGAACAGTGGTGAAAGAGGGGCTTGTAGAGTTACAATAACAAGGAATTCAGACCGAAGCGTTGCAKTTCTACTTTATATAGACCATAACTKAATGGTTTAAATGTGAAAAAAGAATTCAAAAACATATGTCCACTTTAAAATCTGTTCTGTGGGTAATTGTAAAACAGAGTTTTTAAACAGATGTGCGAACATGTGCAGATGTGCAGTATGTATTGTTGATAAGACCACACTAACATCAGTTCAATATCTGCAGAACTGGCCATTTATGTATTGACTGTGGTGGCCATCTTGAAAGGGCTTGACTCCAAAAGGCTACTGGTAAGAACTTTCTGAAAGTTTCATTAAAATCATTCAGTGAGATATGTTGCTAAAACTACAAGCAAAAACATAATTGTGTTCTTTGGCGGGTGATAAGAATTAGGTATTTCACCATGATTCATGCTGAGTCTTATCAGTCTCACCTCTGGCCTTGAGCAGCAGCAGCAGAGCTTCATTCTGTTTTGTAGTTTTGTCGATGATGAGTGTGGGTAAGCACACATCTGCCCCGAAGTCTATGAGAAGCTGAATGTACTCGACTCCGCAGCCGTACCGGAGACACACCTCCAGGACTGTCTTTGGCTGCTTGATCCGGGCCAGCATCTTCTCATCCGTGCAGTTGTAGTCGGGGTTGGCCCCGTGAAAAAGAAGCAGCTTAAAGCAGTCGAGGTGGCCGTAAACCGCGGAGATGTAGAGGGGGCCCCTACAGGTCGTGGCATTGGAGGCCCAATCGGGGACTTTGGGTCTGACGTCCACCTCGGCTCCAAAGCGCAGCAGCTCTCGCAGCACCTCCACGTCGCCCTCTCGGGCCGCAGTCAGTACCGGGGAGCAGTTGTTGTACTGGCTGCCGTTGGGGTCGGCTCCGGCTTTCAGCAGGGCCACCACACAGTCCAGATGTTTCCCACTGACAGCAGTAAACAAAGGCGTCTGGGCCTTCACGTCCAAAACATCAACCTGGATTTAGAATGGAGCAACATTAATTAATAAATAAACCACACCATTATACCCAGGTATTATGCAAAATGGGCTTTTTTAGCTTTATATCATGTTTTACTATAATATCATTCCCTCATCAAAAACACCCAGAGTRTTGCTCTGACTCATTCATGCATGTTTGAGAAATCCTTGAATCTCCCGTGGAGCTGCCTAAACAATTGCTGACACAAAGCTCCACCTTTTTGTGCATAGCTCCTCCCTGGAGCTCAGTCTGCAGCTGACCTCCYACCCCACAGAGCACCCCTTCTCCAAAGCATTGCTGTGAAGATGTGCCATAGTGGGAGTGTCTGAAATGGTAGGAGTTTTTTTAGGAGACAGAAGCCAATTACAAGGTATTTATAGGCTATGATGCAAACCATGTCAAGTTTATTTTTGATTTTTACAGCATTTTTATAACAACTTAAGGTTATTGTGAAGGTTATAGTTACTTGTTGGTGGTAAAGRATGTAGCAATGTGAATGGAAAATACACAATATCCCCCGCTGTCTTGATTTTATTTCTTGGAATATATTCTGGAATGTCATGTTTTGTGTTTTAATTTACGGAGGTTAACTTAATTCAGTTTATATTTTATTTTTTTTATTTAAATTTTTTATTCATTTCATTAAAACAT
>NW_013952621.1:469255-472690 GCF_001266775.1 Austrofundulus limnaeus
ATACAGAACTAAATATTTTTACAAATAAAAATTTAAAATTGCCCTTTTTAATATAGATCCGTTGCTTGTAAAAACCACTGTGAATTGACACATTTCACCTCATCCAGGTTTGTTTTTACTGAATAACTTTGACCCCCTACCCCTAAGGTCTATTAAAAGACAGAATCCGTTTGTCATCCATAAGTACACTTTAACTTTTTTTGTGTGGCTGCAACAGATTGACCTTTGTCAGAACTTAATAACCAGATGCATCTAGATTTAATCCTAAAACTACATGCAGTCGCATAATCAGTGTCTCTTCACATCCCTAGATAATAGCTTGACTAAAATTAAAAAAAACATTAAAATTTACAACAGAATCAATCGATTTTAGCCTGATTAGCCTTTAACTCTTTGATCCTCACAAAAATGACTGCAACAGGTAGCATATTGTTTGTTCAGAATCGTTCTGTAGAACCTCACTTAAAATAAACAGAACAATCCCTTTAATATACAGTATTAAGCTGTGCTCCTGGATGCCACCGAGGGGCGCTCTAAAACTGCTGATTCTTCATTGACTCAGAAAAATGARTCCACTTAAAGAGAGACCTGGCTTTTTATAAAAAATAAATTATTTCAGCTCAATTGCACAAATTTGTTATCTCCTTTTTGCTAATAAATGAATCAAAATAATAGAAACGATGCAGAAAATGAGGGTTCGGCGAGCAGCTAAGGTTGTGTCCGTGCCTGACCTCACCTCAGCACCGTGCTCCAACAGCAGCTCCAGGCACCTCAGGTGTCCCAAAGCAGCAGCGGTGCGCAGCGGGGTCACGGGGACCCCCCACCCGCTCCGGGCATTGATGCGCCTCCGGTACTCCTCCTGGGCGAGGAGCTCGGTGAGCAGGGCCACGTCGTCGCTGCTCACGGCCTTGTTCAGGGCCTGACACAGCTCGCCGTCCTCGTCCTCCTCCTTCGGCTGGAGCAGCGAGAAGATCTTCGAGATGTCCATCAAGCTCATGTCCACCGCCTGTCCCAGAGCCATGCTCCCRAAAGTCAAACCCGCTCCATCTGCAGTGACGCCGGCAGGATTTACTTTGTAAACCCTGAAGGTTTCCACAGGCAGAATTGGAGGTAACAGGACACCTACCTTAACTTCGACGTCCAAAGAACCAGGGTTCCACTTTCAATCCTTAAGGAAGGAAAGATCCTCCAGAGTATGAAGCGTCTGCTATGAGCTGGGAAACGTCCAGTATGTGCTCTGCATATGTGTGTATAGTAACTGACAATGGGGGGCCAAAAATCTTCTTTCTTGAGGGGGGGTAGATGGGGGCTAATTTTAGGTCACACAAGGGCCTGGCTCAACTTCCATTCTGGGAGAGTCGAAGCTTAGGTTTAAATTTAGAAAGGTGATAAAGCTGCGACCCTGTGGTTACTGAGTGTGACAGAGGCTGGGCTCAAAATAATCAAACACACGTTTATAAAAAAAAATAACTTCTTTTTTTAAAGCTTCTTCATTTCGCAGCTCAGTGTGTGACATCCTGACGTGAGCGACCGCATTTCATAAAGACAGCGGCGGAAAAAATGTGAATTTGACACCGCCTTTCTGACGTTGCTCTCTGTGTTGACGTCTCACCGAGGCAGCTTCAGTAAATGTCAGCTGTGTGGCCGTCTGAAGCTGCGGAAGACAATCCAGTCAGCTGTCTCCCCACACACCCCGAATCCGCCATGTCTTCTTACTGTCCCGGGTTTAGACAGCAGGACGAGACACGCTGCATCCTTTCAGCAGTCTGTCAGATTTATGCTGACCACGAGGCCTCGGCTTGTTTACGCCATCATTCACACGGATGTCCAGAATCCTAACTTACCGTAACCAGTTTCCAAGAGCAGTGCCTTGCCAAGAGATGTCAACAATTAATTATGCTGTAATGACTTTTTTACAGCACTAATTTTAGCCCTGAACATCTTCAAGATCTTTCTTTATAAATACACCAACAGGAGACTTTGCATCCTTTTTTTTCATTGAGTTGTTAAAGTTAAAAATGAGCAGAACAGAAGCTCAAAGCTAAAATGAGCAAAAACCATGGCTAAATAACGTAACATAAAACAATTGACTCCAAACCTTACCTTAAAGCTAAGATTAGCAAAACTGTGGATAAAAGCTAAACTTAGCAAGATGGAGGACAAAAGCTAAACATAGCACACAAATATGAGACTAGAGCGGTTTTGCTGAAGTACACTGCAGAGAACAGTGTTTTCAAAAAAACTAGAGAGATCTGAATGAATTTCTTTGGGTCTTGTGTTCTGTTTTTTTTTTTAAGAAAAGGAAAATAAATTCAAAAGTTACACATGCTATAAGTCGTTTCATACTATTCTCATCTGACTCAGATATTTTGATAAATGATCGGTAAAAATAACACAAATCATGTGAAAGTGTTAACCGTATAAATAAACATAAATCACACCATTAAAAGTCTGTTAATTTCTCTGTTAAATGGAGCCACATTTGCAAGGAACATACAGAAAATGGATGGATGCATTTATGGGATGAGCAGTAGAGCTGAATACTGTATGTGGGTTGAACACATGAAAAATTTACCAAATCTTATCTGCCAAACAACTTCTCTTTTTGTTCTTGTTTGTTGTACTTTAAGTAGTGATGACTTCATGAGATTCTTTATAGATAAAATAATTTTAATAAGGGATAAAATTCATGCCCATCTTCCTGCTACTGTCTCTGATTCTCTGTCAGATGAGGCAGCTTTAGTGTCACTAGAACCTGATTTATGTTTGGACAGTTTTTGTCCTGTTGAGCTGGCTGAATTATCTAAAATAATAGCTTCATCCAAACCATCAACATGTCTGTTAGATCCCATCCCAACCACTCGGTTTAAAGAAGCATTTCCCTTAATATCTATATTTTAGATGTACTTAATTTATCTTTAGTCTTTGGATCAAAGACTACCTGTTTGTCAGGTAGTCTTTGATCCAGGTAATTGTTGAGGCCTCCACCGGAGTCTTCTGGAGTTTCAGACAAAGCAACTCAGGCTGAATTGTGTTAAAAGCACTGGAGAAATCAAAGAACATGATCCTCACAGTGCTGCCTGCTTTGTCCAGATGACAGTGGGTTTGTTGAAGCAGGTGTATGATGGCGTCGTCAACTCCAACCCCACGATGATAAGCAAACTGCAGGGGGTCCTGATGTGTGCTTGTTTGCTTACTCAGGTGGGTCAACAGGAGTCTCTCTAGGACCTTCATGATGTGGGATGTCAGGGCAACAGGTCTATAGTCATTGAGGGCAGATGGCTGAGTTTTCTTTGGTACTGGAACCAGACAGGATGTCTTCCACAACACTGGCACCTTTTCCTGGGTCAAGCTAAGGTTGAAGAGGTGTTGCAGAATCCCACAGAGCTGGTCTGTACAGGCCTTCAGGACTCTGGGGCTGACACAGTCTGGACC
>NW_013952621.1:476023-489709 GCF_001266775.1 Austrofundulus limnaeus
GGATAGCACAGTACTAATGTTTGAAAATAAGCTGCTTTAAAGTCACCATCAAACATAAATTAAATCTGCCATAAATGCAGCCACTCACTAGAAACTTATCAGCGAGTAAAACTTTATGTGTTTTACTTTTAATAATATAACTGTATTTCTTACAGATTTAGTCAGCCGTACACTTACAGTAGTTCTTAGTGTTTATAAGAGGATGTGTTAAAACTCTGTTTAGTCAAAGTTAAACATGAAACATCAAAGTTCATCACAAGTGGCCCTTTGAGGGCCACCATAACAATCATGTGGCCCTCGGTGAAAATGAGTTTGACACCCCTGCTCTAATGCAAGAGTTGGCWGTTCAATTCCCCACTATTCAGTCGCATGCTGAAGTGTCCCTGGGCAAGAAACCAAACCCCCACTGCCTCTGATGTGATCAATGTATGATTGTGATTTAAAGCACTGATGAGTCTCTACAGATTGTATTATACTGTATGTATTAGATTTGTAGAGATCTAGTAAAGTGCTGAATGTGTGTGTGAATGGGTAAATGAAGGCACAGATTTTACTGTAAAAGCACTTTGAATACCCTGGTTGGATAAGAAGGTGCTGTATAAGTACAGATCATTTAGTTTCGTAGAATGATTCAGGATATTTTGGAGTTAAAATACATCATAATGATTCTACTGTGATTTACTTTCCTGTTTTATTTGTATTTACTCTGCACCTTTTCTGTTCCACATCAGATCAGCAATTAAGAAAAGGCTTACACTCCCCACCACCACCACCACCATTTTTTTCCAACAGTAACAAATATTACAATTATAGGATGTATTATACAACATACCTAAATTTCTCAATTTTCCAAGAGTGTATGTACCTGGTGCACTACATGATTCAACAAATACAGCCATAATGTGACAAGAGCAGTCTAAAACCCTGTGTGTCATTTAATTATGCTTAAACGTACATGACATCGTAAATTTTAAAATCAGGTCAAAGTTACCTAAAGACAACAAGAGCATTGCAGCTGTGTATTTAGTTCATTTCTATTGTTTTAGCGCAAATGATGTCATTTAATTTGGAAGGGTGGTGTGTGGGGTTAAATATCGACTCATATGGTTTCTGGGGTGATCATGCAGTATATCTCTAATCTACTTTATACTGCAATCACAATTTTTTTATTGGATGTTCAGTGATATAACTTTTTAATTATGTTTAGGGAGTGGGGTGGGGTGTTCATTAGGGACGTCCCGATCCAGATTTTTTGGCTCCAAATACAAACCGATTTTTTTAATGATTAGTCTTTCCGATACCGATCCGATGTCTTTATTTCTTTCCAAGTGACAAGGTTGGTAGTATTAAAGCAAGTCCTGCTGTTCCCACCACGAGAAACATCCAGTTTGCAGATTTTGCAAGATGCAGTTTCAGCATCATGGTTTTCCATTGAAAAGTGTTCCCAGACTGTGGACATGGTTGCATACTTGTGTGTGTCTTGACTTCTTAACGACAGTTGTAAAGCATGATGATGCTGAAAACTGGATCGGCCCGATCATGACTAAATCCGATTCTACCCGATTTTCAAAAAATGGCCATATCTGCCATCAATACTGATATTGAGTGTCTGATCGGGACATCCCTAGTGTTTATATATTTTTATTATTAATTGCAAAATGTTTAATTTTATAGTTTTATTTTTCTGTTATTTGTTTTGCTTATTTTTATTACTGTTGAATGTTGTTTTGTTTTTATTATCTGGAGGACTACAGATGTAAATTATCCTTAGGCTAAATCTGGTGCAATCCATCAAATGTTTTTATGTTTATGCTTTAATTGCACATTTTCCTACTAAATTCATTCATTCATTCATTCATTCATTCATTCATTCAAAAAGAAAAAATAAGTAGGTCCACTGGATGGGTTCTTTGGTGAAATGTTTCGTCTCTCCTCCAAGAGACTTCCTCAGTCTGATGAGTTTCAGGTGAACTCAGCCTTGTAAGCACTGCCTCCACATGGACAAACAGGTTAGTCACATGCAAAAGAGGGTCATCGCCTAACAATAAAGCTTGATTGGTTCTATTGTTCATAGAGGGTCATGTGCCCCATCACCTGACCCGTGTCGTGTTATGTGTATGTAGTGAATGCAAGTGGGGGTTCAATGTCCCCTTGGTTTTGTCCCTCTTTCCCTCTTTGTGTTGGTATCATTGGGGCCCTGATTCACATCTTTTGCTCACAGGGGGCTGAGTCATACGTGCAATAACTGGAGGACAACTGGACACGAAGTCCTCCACCTCTGTTTAATGGTGGACAGTTTTTCTTCACAAAGATGGCTACCTTTACTCCTCTCTCAAACTAAAGAAGAATCCATTCAAAAGACTTACTTATTTTTTCTTTTTGATTTTTTATACCTGTATTACTGAGATGCATCAGGACATTCATTCATTCATTCATATTATTGTGGGGGGTCATAACTGAGATCAGTCAAGGTCCGGGAACACCTTGAAGTCCTCTCAGAAGACCTGGAAGAGGTGGCTGTGGAAAGTGATTTCTGGACCTCCCTGCTCAAGCTGCTGCCCCTCACGACCCAACTCCAGAACCAGCAGAAGATAAAGAATGAGTGGATGGATTGATATTTTTTACCATTTACAAGTTGTTGTTGTTGTTATTATTATTATTTTACATTCAAACCTAGAAGGTTCTTTTTAATCATCAAATCTTGTATCAGTCATACCAGGCACTTCTACATGATCTTCAATGAAGCCTATATATGTTTCATTTTAAAGTATTAACATTTTCTTAATCTGCAAATAGAAACCATCTGCAGTCAAATAGCTCCCTCTAGCACAGATGTGCAAAATGTAAACTTACATTTTATAAAGTAAAAAGAAAACTCTTACAGTTTATATTCATAATAGCAATAACAATAATACTCTTTTATTTTTGTTTTTTCCTTTCTTTTGCAGCTAACAACACTGCATTTAGCCGCTTGTCCTACGGATATATTAGCTTAAATTAAACCATTAAATTATTAGTGTTAAATTAATTTATTTAAACTATAAAAGTAGGTAATATCCTAAGCATAAAAATAGTTAAATACATGTGCACAAATCACGTGCTGCAGACGTGAGTCAACTCGAGAGCTGATTGCTTCCCTTCACTTTCTCTTGCCAACCACCAGATGGCGGTAGAGGCGCACGAGTGGCAGGAAGTGCAGCGGATGTAAACAAAAGGAGAAAAGCCATTTTCTCAATGAAATAATACTGAGCTTGTTTACGTTGTGTTGTATTTTAAAACGATTAAATGCCACTGTTTTATTTACACCGGTAATATCTTAACGTTAGCGCTGAAAAAAATTAATGTTATCGTCGTGACTTTGCCCTGTTTTCAATCTAGATTAAATTGTTACAAAAATGAACGAAGAAGAAGMTGTTCAGAAATATTGTAGCGCCATGATTTTTCGTGTCAGAAACAAACACGGGTCCGTTCAGACCTCAGAGAAGAGCCAGAAGAGACTCAATCAGCGAATGSGACCTGGAGGGAGGACTGAGGAGGCTGAAGAGACGGCTCAGACCGCAGGAGAGAGCAGTCCTCCACATGTGGGTCAAGGTCCCGGTGTCCTGCCTGTCCCCCTTCAGCTCATTGCACGGCTGAGGGTCAAAACTTTCAAGGAGACGCTAAGACGAGTAAGGAAGCATTTGTTTCCCCCTGTACTATTTATTTTATTTTTGCTCCTGTAGTTGTGTGTCTGTTAGCAAAATATCTCATGAACCACTGGTCAAATTGTACAAGAACTTTGTCTTAAAACAAGACATTTGCAGTCAGCTGTTAAAAAAAAACCTCACGAACCACTAAAAATTATAATGAAGCTTCAAGTTTTCACTGCATTCAAAACTGCAAACATTAACTTGTGGATTCAGTCCAGTTCAAGATGGCCACCACAAGAAATGAGTTAGTCATATTTACAGATAGCTAAATCTTGTAGTAGCTGAGAGTCATTCAGAGCACATCCTCTGAGCAGGCCATCATGTGTCTAACAGGCATGTGATCTCAGATTAAAACTCTTAATTAAAGGCAGTGTGTGGGTTTCCTTGCAGGCGTTTGATTCCWGCTGTTTGTTTTGGTGACAGGCTGCAGAGGCGGAGCTCCCAGGTTCCTGCGCCTGCAGGGCGTGTGAGGAGGAGCGGGCTTCACTGGCCTTGACAACTTTTATCTGGAGGAAGAAGACACAACTGCAGCTCCAAAAGCGCCGAAGGACAGACAAAACACAAACCTGAGTGAGCGGGCTTTAAGGGCAGATCGGTTCTGGTGGCCACATTAATATTTATGACGCTTGGAGTGTTTAGACTAATTGTCTGGTTTGTCCTCTCTGTTCCAGGATTAGGCTCCTTTTGGAGGGAGTCGGTGCAGAAATCTCCCAGAGCCTTCCGATGCCCCTCGCTGGATTTGGGGAGGAACTTCTTTGGTGAAAATATGCGGGTCACAGCAACCTGGGGTTGCCGTAGCAACCACTAAGGAACGTGGAGTTGCCCTGGCAACAGATGAAATGAGGGGTTACCCTGACATAAACACTACAGGAACTCATTTAACAAATCCTCGCTGTCCTTTTTCAGACCGACAGCTGCAGCCATGACAGTATATGACAGCATTAATAGAGTGAAAGGTACCGTGATGCCTACGAGCTAAGGCTGCGCATTCACCAAATTACAGAGACGTCCGTGTCTAGAAATTGTTTTGAGCCCAAAACAGACAAACTAACAAGGTTCGTAGAAAAAAAAACATCAATTTATTTTCTCCTGCCTGTGTTAAAGTTAAAGAACAATGTTCAAAGCAAACGCGCCTGGCCCTGTTCCCAGTGTTGGTGGTCACTTTGAGCACTGTAAAAATAAAACAACGCTGTAGTTAACTCAGCTATTAAAACCAGTCCACTTTATATTGGCAATAAAACACACAACAGCCATGACAGAAGGCATGCACTGCAGGAAACAAAGAGCACAAAAACACATCAGAGGCAAGAAACAAAGAGGAGCAACGTTATTTAGACAAGTTCACTTCTTGCATTATTGCATTTACACTGTTCTGAGGCTAGTAGACTACTGTGGGAGTCAACATGTAAACACACTGAACGAAGCGCTGATGAACACAGACAACAAAATGACATMACTATATCTATAATCAACTGTTGACAGGCTCTAAAACAATTCCCTAAAACAGTTTACTTAAGTGGAGGCCGGGTGGAAAACGTCCCGAAGCACAAAGCTCGTGAGTTCAGTCGTGTAGGGAGGTCTGCGAGCTGACCCCAGATCAGTGCGTCGGAGCAGCTGCTGCTGAGGCTGAAGGTGCCAGGAGGCTCTACTCGTCTGGCTTCCTCTTGGGTTTTTTTGGGTTGCGTGAGCGGCTTTTGGCCTTGCATAACGGACAGATGGGAGCGTTGCGATGGATCTGCTGGTGGCAGGACAGGCAAGCCTGGAGAGGACAGAGGTTCAGAGGAAACATCACGCTGCTCTTTGAGTTTCGTAAGGAATGCAGCAGTTAGTCGCCTGTTTTAGCAGCAAGCATACAAGTTTCTAAATGTCTCTTCTCGCTCTTGTTTTATCTCGAATGTAGCAGCTATCTCAGTAATAATTATCTTTGCCGCTCTGTGTTTGAGCGCGTCCTCACAGCTGTGCGCTTCATGAACAAATATGTTTGTTTTCTTTTCAGTCAGGAAGGAGCCTGCTTTTGTGTCAGATTCAAAATATAAAACCTCATTCCTTAACAAGTTTGTATTTTATGACAGCAAAACTCAGAAAAGTTAGAGCTGCAAAACTAAGGGCTGGCTCACAATTTAACATTTTCACAAGGATACAAACTGTAAGCTTGTTGTGGGGCAGGGGGTTARTTTTTTTGATACGCCCTGTCTAACTGACATGTTGCTATTCTCCCTCCTGCCAAATTTTATTCTGTGTCTGCAATTAACGAGTGCTGTCAATAGCACTAATTAAAAAGCAATAAAAGTGTTTTATGTAAAGTAAGTGGTGTCTAACATTAGTGAATGCAGCCGTACAGTATGAAAGCTGCCCTCTCTGAGACGTGTGGCTCAGGTGACTTCTGGACTCTGCAGTTTTGAAATTCATCCACTTTCAATAAACTGATCCTTTTGAATGTGATGCTGTGGATGTGGAAGGCTGTGCATGCATTGGATGTGTTTTTATAACTTAGGCAACTTTGCCAGCTTATAGACAATACCTGATGCACTTTACATTATTTAACTACTTTTGATCATTATCATTTTGCTACACTGGTGGTTCATGATGATGTGTTTATGATCAGACAACCCTGACCTGTAAAGAGAGGATTTATTGTTTTTAGTTGTCATTTGTACTTTTTAAACAACTCTAGCGTGTGATAACCATAGCTTTACCAGTACAATATCCCTATAAGCAGATAAGTTTTATCTCTCAGCTTTACCTATTAATATAAGTTTTTGTGAAACATTTTTTCTGTATGCTTTCGGAGTGGAGTCTCCAAACAGAGTATGTTTTGWGTGAACACCTTTTGTATTGAATTAGATTATTGGTGTCAGGTCACTAAGAGAACTGGGGCGCTGAATTTCAGAAGTTAAAATGGTCAGAAGTTTACTGGTCTGCAAAATACTCCACCTTAAAACAGTGAAACTGTTTCAGATTAATGTTTATCAATGAAAAGCATGTGGATAAAACTGTCCTGGTGGACAAACAGGAAATCCCTATAAATTAATGGATGTGTTGATGTAAAAAAAGGCTCATAAATTATAGAGATTTTTTTGAAAATTTGGGTCTGGACAAGTACGAAATTTCAAAACTGAAACAATGTAAAAACTCTTCACCTCTTCAAATGTCAGAAATTTATTCTTTAAGTCATTATTTAAAATGTAGCCCTAATGTCATCAATGTTGCAAGATTTGCAATTCCCACAGGAAGTAGATGCGCCTTCAGTGATTCGGCTCCCATTAAAAACTAAAGTAAAATGCTGTAATTAGCATTTATTGTCGTTTAACATATAAAGTGTGAAGCAGAGAATGGACCACATGTTTCCAAGCTCACTCTGCCCTCTTTGTTAAACCAGACGCTATTAAAAGAGCTGTAAAGACGAGTCAGAGTGCAGCGGTACTGTAATCCTGTGGTGTTTTGACTAAAGCAGATCAGACAGGTCATTAAGACCTCAAGACACTTGTCAACTTGCAGAAAATAAACCGGCCTATTATGTCTGTTTTTAAAGGCTAGTTTCTGCTTGAAAGTACACACAAATGTTTATTTGCACTATGAACCTCAGTTTCTATTTTTGTGTGCAGTTGGAGGAAGTCGTCCCACTAGATCTACATCTGCACGTCAAGATATTTTGTGCGTGAGCAGAAGACGCAAGTTGACACAGTCTAAATAAAATGCTGGGTACATGTCCTTGGTCAAACACCTTTAGCACGTCGTTTGACAATAATGTTGCTCAAACCAAATCAGTTTAAGATATGACAATCCTGCACTTGAAAATATAGATGGTTGTAAAAGCAACACAAATCACAATATTAAATATGTTGTTTTTTAACACCAGATGTTTTTGTCTGTAGCTTTAGCAAAGTATCTTATAAACTACTGGACAGATTTTATTAATTTTTTTTAGAAAGTAATTATTGGATGTAAACAATTTCCCCCAGACGACTTGCCAAGGCAGGCGATAGCGGATGGGGGAAGTAGTGGAGCAGTGAAGTTTCTAATGCCACAGTAGCAGACTGCAACATTGCTAATGCTAGGTGCTAGCCACTTATCCTGTTGTCACAATCTTTGCTGGACCTGGTTCTAAATAAACAACGCTTAGCCTGATGGAGGCAAGTAAGGCCTGGTGGCCTGCCAGGGTTATAATGCACTGGGGGAAACCCTGACCTAAAACTGGTTAACTTTTAGTACCAATCCAATTCAAGATGGCCACCACAGCTGCTCTACCTTACCCAACACAAAAATGGCTTTAACTCAGTCAGTTTCACAGATATTGAGTTTAAATTTGGTGAGGTAGTAGCTGAGAGTCACCCTTAACAAATACTTCAAACACTAATACATCTCACAAGATATAAGATCACATGGGATTACTTTCGAGGTTTGAACAAAACAAGTTCATCCGTTACAGTTTAAAAACCCAGAATGAAAGGCGGTGAGTGATGCATTCCCTCAATAAATCATAGACGTTTCAATTTGACCGCAGGTGATCACAAATATGCAGATCAACAACACCCGTTAAAACCGGTAACCACAACAAGTCAGTGTTTCTGCCAACAGAAACGTATGCTGCTTTATTTCCCCCCAAGACTTGTTACAACAGGCAGTGCAGATGAGTGTATAAAAGATGGCTGAATTCCATATAAGGGTAGGTCCTGCTGCCTAGGCTGGTTTGTTGTTCGGGTTTACTCAAAGGAAGCTGAGCTGTGTCGAGCCTAAAAGACCGGAACGCCTGAGTCTTTGTAGTTTAGGAAGTTATACATGGTTGCAAATGTTAAGTACCGAAGAAATCAACTGATGGCAAAATATAATAAAGCATTTGTGAGGCTACAAAATCTCAATTAATTATGCTATAAATGTGCGTGACCAAAACAGGAAAACAACCAAGGAAACACTTCACATCACATGAACTAGTTTTATTGAGCGTGAGAAACATTGTGACATTAGGTGTAAATCTAACACTTCATATTGAGATACATCGCTGCACTCCCTCAAACTGAACACAAACTAATTCTTCTTGGCAAAACTCTTTTACAAAAACTCATTTTTTGTTGTTGGTTTTTAGTTTTGTTATGTCCAAGTGTCTTTCCAAGCTACAGCTGGTGGTTTATTTTCAGTTTTGTTTTTTCAATACTTGACAGATTTTTCAACTTTACTTTCAGCTCATTCAGATTTTAATGTCAATTCTGAAGTTGTGTCTTTATTTCTAAGTACAAACATTGCTTTGTAAAAATACTGGAAAAGTTTATTTTTTTCAAAGAAATATCATTAATGAGCAGAACATAGATAAGACACTTCTGTCACAGACGTAAACTATAGGTTTATATGTAGATTAGGACAATTTTTCACATGGTTGTATTTTGACCTTTTTGTTGTTTAACACTTTGAAGATTTTGAACACTTAAAAAATTGAATATAAAGAGCAACACTTGGTCTTAAACGAACTAAAACGGTGGCCTATGGTGAGCTGGGAGGCACAGGGTTTAAGTCTTGAATAAAAAAATTATTTTGATTAGGAAATAAATTGTTTAAAGGTTTATTTTGCATTTATCTCTAGCAGACATGTTGTCAATGAGAGTAACAGAAATTATATTTGCTTTCATATAAATATGTTTAAGATATAAATATTTGTTAAAATATATTGTTTATTTGTTAAAGATTATATTTGAGACAAAGTTTCTGCACATTTTCTATTTTAAAAATTTATGCTTTTTAAGACTTATGTCTTTCAAATAAGTCAATTTTCAAGCATATTTTACATTAGAATGTAAAATAGTAGGGCTTTATTATCTCGGTTTCATTCACCATGAAAAAAAACAAACTTATTTTAATATATTTCGATTTCTGGAAGATTTGCAATCCTATTTTTTTCTTTTTTTTCAGAATTAAAAGTGGACATCATGATAATTCGGTTTATCTTTAATTTAAAAAGTGAGCAATCATTAGAGATTTTGAATTTTGTTCTTTAGAAAATACATTAGTTATCAGAGCCTGGAAACACAAATGTTTCCCAGTATTCTAATTTCTTTATTTTTTTAAACTTATCCAGACATGGAAACCACATAACTCTATAMTTCTCCCGACAGTTAAAGACTCAACAGGAACTCGATAATAAACCATTTAAATCRAGCTTGGATGTAATAAATAATGACTATGTGCATCATGAGAAATATACTTTGCTTGTTGGAGAAATTTGGATTTTTACTTTTTAAAAATTCAAGTCTGGAAACAYAAATGATTGTTCATACTCTGTTTTCTTCCATTCTTAATGAGACCTCTAAACCACTAACAACAAATTCTACACTTTTACATCTTTCAAGACTGCACAGGACCCTTGTAGAGTTTAAATGTTTTGTTTTTTTTTTATTTCAAGTCTAATGTCATGCCATTTTTCCTAATATCTTCAAATTTCATTATATTGATGTTGGAGTAKTTAAACAGACGTGCTTCTTAAATATAAAAATATCTCAGTGTGAATGAAAATGATCTTTTTTGATTTTGCTAATCCACTGGCTATTTAGTATTCCTTTTTTAAGCACTAACTCAGAACAACAGGACTGTTACCTTCATCGGTGGAGGCTGCTGTCTGAAGGTGGCCGTCTGCCGGGCATCCTGCTTCCTGGACACCTGAAGCTGCTGTGCTGCTGCTGCAGCGGCAGCAAGGGATTCTGGGATGGCGGGCTCGTGCGGCTCCTTCTGCCACTCTGCTTTCTGCTTCTCAAAGTAGCTGTTCGAAGCAAAACAAAGAGAAGCAAAACTGCTGCAGAGCTCACAATTCACTTCACAGTTGATAATATTTAATTTACACTGGAGATCTTAAAATTACAGAAGAGCTGTGTACAACTCTGAGCAAGACTGATTTGGTAAGATCACGTGTGTGTGCGTGCGTGTGTGCGTGCGTGTGTGTGTGTACACATGCAGGGGAGGGATGGGAAAGAAATGTGGCCTTGGACTTTATGACTGGCCCTTTTTCAAAGATAAAAAAAAAGCGATATCCCGTTTCATTACCCTCTCTGGTTTCTCTCAAAATAGGTCTGGGGTAGAGTAGAACTTCGAGCATTCACTGGACAAATTTAATGACATTTCCTGTGAGCACGATCAAGCAGATTTATCGGCCCTTTTACGAGCACAACGTAAACATCCACACACTTAGCACTTTTTTTTTCCCCCACATAAAATCTGAGTCATTCTAGTTTTTATTCAAGTTAAAATTTCAGATGGATTTCTCTCCCTTTTCTCCCTATTTTCTGAGGTGTGGAGTGCTCATTTTTGTGCTGATATGTCACTCTAACATAGTATACTGAAACGTACCCAACAGGCTTTTGAGGTGTGATTTAATTTTCTTCAAACTTCTCCGTCACATCTTGTCATACAGTAACATAGGAGACTATTATTATTAGGTACAATTACTCCAGACACGTGCAAATGATGGTTCTGACATCTCCTTTCGCTTCCTCATAAATTTCTCTCTGCTCCTCCGATGAGCGAGGCGAGCCAACCGAACCGAGAAAACCCACAGTGGAATACAAGCTGCAGGTTTCTACRTATCATTTCTGCTCAGAGAACATCGAGGAGCATGCCACCAGGAGGGGAAGGGCTGACGAGAACCACCTGGCCAACGATGAACTCATCACCCGAGCCTCCACACAATACACACACGCCAACACTGACAGGCCAGCCAGGCCAACAATGCTGTAAGTGCACAGAGACACACTGAGTCAGAGCTCTAATTGCAGCTAAGTTTTTCATTTTTTGAAGAGAAAAATCCATACAAAACAAACATGTTTTTTTTACTTTAAGCGTTTTTAGGACCTTCTCATTTTAACAGGAGTAGATCTACACAGGGTAGCTTTATTTTCGGTCTGTATGGAAAGATTTGTCAAAAATGATCTAGAACAGTGTTTACCAAAGTTGGGGTCGGGACCCAAAGTGGGGTCCCGAAATATCAGGGTGGGGTCCTGAAAAGATTTTCTGAATTAATTACATTTTTGCCTTAGGTGTTACAAAGGAGTGAGTGTAGTGTATTTAAAATGGATAAATATAGTATAAAAATGTTTACTATGCCCGTGTTTAGTTGACCTGATACAAATGTTTATCATCCAAAAATAGTTGGGGGCTCAGGTCTCTGCTACTGTTATTTTGTGGGTCAAAAGCTGAAAAGTTTGGGAACCACTGCACTTTGGTTCCCAAAGTTGGGCTTGGGACCCAATTATGGGTCATGAAGCACCTTGGATAATCTCCAGAAATCAATTTAAAGGGTAATAAAATAATTGCTGATGTAATATTTTCCCTATAATTATTACAAAAACACAAAATAAGTAAAAATAAGTGTTTATATTTGTGTATAAGCTGTTTAAATAGTCAAAAAGCCTGTGTTTTTAGGGTTTTTAACAAAGTTTGTGTACTCAGACCAGTAATATTTGGGGTCACAAGTTTTGCCATGAATATTTTGTGGGTCAGAAAATAAAAAGTTTGGGAATCACTGATCTAGACGACATAAAACGAAAACACAACCTTCAGTGCCATTAAAACATTAATTATAAATAAACCAGCCATCCATCAGGGCGATTACCAGCCAAAGGTACGTCCGCATTTCTACAGAGGAAAACGCAGATGAGAAAATTAAAAATAAATCCAACTCTTTGACTTAAAATACCTGAGGGTCGAAAACTTAAAAAAGCTTTCCTCCTATATTCCAGCACCATTAACTATGATTTACTCCAGCAAATTGTACAATCATCTGCTGTTGATGGATGTCAGCCGGCAGTTTGTGCTGCAGGAAGCCTACTTGTCAGACCACCCTGATGTACCTCCAATTTTGTGGATAACGCGGATTTTCTGAAGCCTGAAATGGGTTTATTCGTCACCATTATTTTTTGTCAGTTCCTAAAGCCAGAAAGTCTGGACAAATAGAGAATAAAAAAAATAATAATCTCATGTGACTTTTTCCAACCAGACGACRAGTTCACCATGAGAATACCAATAATGAATTTAAAAGTCTAACATTAAAATGATTTTTTTTAAATGGGGTTCTGTGGAAACGGTATAAACAGTTCAAATCAGATCTGTTGCACTGCAAAAAATTGTTCAAGTCTTACAAAGTATTTTTGATCTTGTTTTGAGACTGATATGTGAAACAAGAGCAGAATGTGTTGGATTATTAATCTTGTTAGCCTGGAATTTTCAAGAAGTCTTACCAAAAGAAATTGTCTTACTGAAATGGCAGATTTTTTTCTCTTAACTTCAGAAGTTTCAGACTATAATCTAGTATTTTACTTATTTTTTAGATGGTTAATTTTTAGGGGTGCACGATAGTTATCAGCCCGATATCAGGAGATTATGATGTCATACTTATCGGTCCGATATCATAACAAACAGAACCGATAATATATGTACATGTTTGCCAGCGTGGCGATGAATTATTTTTATCCTTTTTAGTCGAGCCGCTGCCTGTCCAGCATGACTCGTGCAACGTTCAATTGGCGTCGTAAAAAACAACTTTCTTACTAGAAAAATAATTAGAAAACTCCGTGCTGAAAAACAACCAGTCATTTTAAGAATTATTAATATTATTTTACCAATTAACCGTATATGTTTCACACAAACTTTATAATTATAAACATCGGAACAACTACTCCCAATTTGAGAACACGTAATGTCCATTAACTCCTGAATGCAGCACAGAGTCTGTCTGCTAAAATGCTAACAACAACAAGCTAGCGTTCAAGAACTCATTGAGACTTAAATCATTGCTGAGACTTTGGACAAATCCAATAAAATTTCCAGAGAGGACGCAGATCTCAAGCACTTTAACGATGGAAATGATGACAAGCAGCCGTTCACCCTCGCTAAAGACCGAAGCTTTTATCTCCTTGTTAACCACGGTTTACCATGCTGAACAGCTGCTACCTCTGTGTGTCTGCCTGTAAGTATGATGCGGTCGTAATGCATTCACACTCTCAGAAGCACTGTTTCAGGT